>NC_089752.1:35988883-35993883 GCF_040412425.1 Macrobrachium rosenbergii
TAGGTGAGTGACGATAGGGGGCATAAATGAATTTACAACAGAATTGTGTGGATACGAAGGTTGGAGGAATATTGCTATAACATGTATGTAAATATCCCATTTCGATATCCCAGTGCATATATATCTATGATCAACTTTTATTTATCTTAGAGAGAGAGAGAGAGAGAGAGAGAGAGAGAGAGAGAGAGAGAGAGAGAGAGAGAGAGAGAGAGAGACTTTGCGTATTTTCGGACAGCAACAGAAAAAGTCCTGAAAAAGAACACTGTTGAATTGTTGCCGCTGGTCGTGGAAGGGGCAGAGTAAAATCAAGATGAAGTGGGATTTAATGGAGGAAAAAAATTGCAAGGGGAGAAAGATTTGTTCTGTAGAAGTTGTTATAACTGGTAGACGATGCAAGGTGGTGCGGCAGATAAAAAAGAAAAGTGACCGCAGACGAATAAACTTTTCTACTGCCCAATTCTCGGCTGTCAGAGTCCACTTAGGAGCTAATATAAATCCTCAAAGGGAACAGAAGAAAAATTTACCCAGATGGAAGACGAAAGAGCAAGAGAATCAATGAAAGTGTCAAGTTTTCCAGACTTGGAAGAGGGAGGCGTGTGGTGAAGAAGTAGGACATGGGACTCTGGTCCCTCTTTTTCAATCTGTCATCAAAGGACCATTTCTTTTCTGTCTGTTTTTTCCTTCACATATTTTCTTTTTTATCTTGATAATATCAATTGCTTCTTGCATTGGGCCACATAACATTATTAATGTTTATTAGTATCTTCATATTTCCTTGAGCTTTTTATGTTAATTTTCATGTTGATGCAAAGGACAAACTTTCCTTCTCTCCGATCCTTGTTATGAATTATTTTTGTGTAATATAATTTGTTTATTGTTTCTGTTTTATTATTGTTTTCATTTATTTTTTCCCTCTTATTTACTTTCTTTGAATTCCCCAAATATCTCCTCCAGGGGTGGCTTTAGCTTGCTTATTCCCCCTCTCTCTCATTCCCCTGAGTTGCATTTGCCAGTGGACCCCTTTAATCGAGAAATCTTTTGCTATCGTTCTTGCTAATTGCATTTTCCGCTTTGTAATGTTATTTTGTAGGATTTCTGAAAAATGTTTATGGTATGGGATACTTGCTTCAGTGTATTTAGCCATACACATTAAAATTTTTTGGAGGACTTAACCGTGCGAATGGTAAAAAAAAAAAAGGAAAATACTTGTTTGTGAGATATGCCTCTCCAACAATTATCATAGGAATTTTTTTTTAGATATGTAACATTGTAGTTCGTTAACGTAAATGATCGGGAGTGAGCCCAAGGGAAATTTAGTGGCCGAATCAACATGAGGATAGACAATTTTTCCATCTCTGTATGTCTTAATAGTATCTTTTGTTGCTTCATTGCTGTTTGAAACTTCCCTGCATTTCATTGGGTTAAGACTGTAACCTTCATATCGTCAACAGTTATTTATAACCACCTTAATGTACACTTCCTCTTTTGTTAGTAACGATGAGAATGCGATATTGAGCATTGGAAGTCACCATTGTAGATTTCCCTCAAGACCAGTAAATAGTTTTAAGGCAAATTTGGTTTCGTTATTCTTCTGTCTCTGGAGAGCGTAATCTTCGACTTCACCCCGTCACTAAAATATTGAGTAATTGAATTTTATGCCTCAAGTGGAGTGAAAGAAATTTTGTTTTTGCAATAAGATGTTAGTTTTCTGCGTCGTCCTGTTACAAGAAAGGGAGTTTTTACCTTGAATCACATCAGGGCTCAAGAAATCTTGCGGAGTTAGAAAACTCATAATTTCTAGTCTCTTGTGCAGTATTCTGAAATTAGAATTATTTTCCTAAATGTGTATGTTTGCGCGGTTCCGAAAATTTGGTTGTAGATATGATGTACAATGTTGCATTTGTGCCAATATCGAAAAGGCTTCAGCGCAGTTATCCGCTTTTTTATATATATTTTCAAAGGATTTAGAGCGGTTCCATTGATTATGCGCTTCCAGTGGCAGGGTTTTTATTTTTTTACAATTTTCTGCTTTTAGGATTTAAATTTTTCAAGACGAAATATATAGTATCCGAATTTAATTTGCTTTGTGCGAGGCCATGTGACCATTCTCCGATATACCAGAAGACGTATTGTGATAGGAAAGCAGTGACACAGATTTCTACAGTTGCTCTTTATTTCAGTCGTTTTCACATGGCAGTGAAATATTAATTGGCGTTTTCATAAGTTGCAGTTAAATTTTTGGGGAAAGCTAACCATTAGAATTCAACAATTGGAGGAACTGCTTCTGTAACAACGTTTTTCATTACATCGTATATATTATATACAACATTTATTCGTGCTAAATTTTTTATGTGGCTTGCATCATCCATTGCTCTTAACTAAGTATTTATTTGAATTTCAACAGCAGGTTAATAGTAAATCTTACTTTCTGGTTATGTAATGTACGTTTTTCCTCATTCTTATATTGATAAACAAGTTATATCCTTAGAATCCTTGAGATTCCCGTGTGGACGTACGGTAGGTAACACGATAAAACTTTACACGACTGGGCCAAAGTTTACTGGGCTTCATGCTCGGAATTTACCCAGCATTCTCTTGTTCTTGTAAGTTTTTCGTTACCCTTTTAGTTGTTTGTATAGAATCTTAATTCTGATTTAATTTGTTTATTTATCTCTCTCTCTCTCTCTCTCTCTCTCTCTCTCTCTCTCTCTCTCTCTCTCTCTCTCTCTCTCTCTCTCTCTCTCTCGTGCGAAGACATAAACAATTCAGCCGGATTTCAGTCTTAATGCTACGTAATATATCCCTGCTTATGTTGGGCAGTAATGAATCATTTTTATTTGCGAAGTATTTTAGGTACATTTGTAACCTGGCTCGGCAGGAGCGTGCTTGCTTCTTCAAGGTTCCTCTGCTTTTAAGATAATTAGGGAGTTAAGATTAACGTTTTAGAAAAAATGACAAGTATTTCATGAGATTTTCTCTTTCTCATGACGCATATAACTAAGAAATACCAAGTAGCAAGTTGTTATCTTGCCACGAAAATTGTGCTATATGTTGACAGAGAATGAAGTAAATGCAAGCAAAAGCAAGTATACATGCATATTTCTTTAAACTATCCGTCAAAAGTGAACTGAAATTAAAAGTACTTTGTTACTGCATTGAATTTATGACAAGTATTTTATGGACTATGTGAACATTAATTGATTAGGTTTAATACTTCTTGACTGTTTATAAAACATTATGTAGAGATAAAAGTGATCCTTTGCCTTGGCCCATGCTATGAATAAAACCTGTCACCTCCATAATAGAATAAACCTTTTTAATTGATATTTAGTTTATCCATATGGCTAAAAAGGACATTAACTTACTTTAATGCGCAATGGGTGGGATAAATACCAAAAAAAAACGCAAATCATTGGAAAGGCAATTTATTATTTTTTTTTGCATGGTGCAAAAAAAATCATTGGTTACCCTTTATTTGTTGCGAATGTTTCTTTTCTTCAGCTTGTTATTTTGAAAGTTTTGTTTTTGTTGTTCTTCTTTTTATAACATAATGCAATAAGTTAATATTATTCAGCTTTGAAATGAAAGAGAAATGAGTACCCTGGCATGCACTTTACACAAACCAACCAAATGTCAAGATTGCTAAGTAGAAATGTGAAACTTGAGAGAAGGGTACACCGCGGTGTGACCAGCAGGAAGTATAATATCAATGATTACACACTGAGTTTTGTACGTTAGTATTAATACCTTGATAGATACACAGTTATATGTGTATACACTATGCAGAGTAATATTTTCTCTCATTCTCCATAGGCGAAGTAAGGTGTCACTTGGTAAAAATGTGGTATACGGGAAACGACACTTCCATTATTCTCCAAATTTGGCAGAGAAGGTGGCCCCTGAGAGTAATGTTGTCGTCCTTTTACTGTGCCCGACAGATCATCTCTGATGTCCACTTTATCGCAGCGGGTAGAGCATTATCCCACCAATTTACAGCGACATCAGTTTTGAGGACAAGGAGGAATGGGTGTCTGCATTTGGTATGGTTCAGAGGAACGTTTAGCGGGCTGGATGTTTCAGCAACAGGTTTTCCTTGACCTTCAAGAACCTTGCTCTTCATTCTTCCTTGTTTGTTTGTTTTTTATAAATTCATGGTAATGTTCCTTGTACAAGATTTGTATAGTTAGACATCGGATTGAGTGCCTTGTACGAAAAGGGAGGCCAACCACAGTTCTAGATATGTTTCGGATCTAGAGCATGTGAGGAAAGGAGAACAAGCCAAGGTTTGCTGGGCGTTGGGAGTTGGGTGTCTAGGACTAGCAAGGGTTTGACAACAAAATGGGTGTTTTCGATACAACAATATCAGATTTCAAATCTACTTCCATCTGAGGACTCTTCATATCCTTCATTTTTAAATTTGCCCTTTGTAGAGGTAATTCCTAAGGACTTTCTTAATATCCTCGTAGTTGGGTACTCTCTCTCTCTCTCTCTCTCTCTCTCTCTCTCTCTCTCTCTCTCTCTCTCCCACATATGATGTCGTGATTTGTTGTAGTTCCTTTTACATCTCCTCTTTGACATCAAAATGCAGAGGCAGTTGTCGTTTGAAAATAGCAGATTATAATGAAATAAGGGACTTTTCAATATCAAATATGGCACGTACAAAAATATAAGAAATGCATTAGGCTTTGAATGCTGCAGATGGCCTGCTAATAAATAAACCCAAACAGATTACTTACTATTAAATAGGGAGTATTCAGCTACAAACTGATTATAATATAAGACATGACGTCATCCTAGTAAATGGAGGTTCATTACTGTATCATGTACATCAGGTCATAGTATTAATTGTCGCTCTAAGCACAGAGTGAGGTCGATAAAAAAAATCATAATTTATTCTGAAATGGAGAAATTGCCGCTGGTATTAAATAGTGTTCTTATTACAGTGTACTATTTTCGTATATTTGTGTTTGTGTTTTTTTTCGCTTATTATTGTAGTTGTT
>NC_089752.1:35998883-36011383 GCF_040412425.1 Macrobrachium rosenbergii
TATGTCCCATGATGAGAGACTCGTGTACCCTGTCCCAAGACCTTATAAATGGTTCATTAAGATGTAAGTTTAATTAGCTTCTGAACTCCATGGAAACTACTCGGCGTAAGTGCTTGTCCTCTGCATTCTATCCACATGAAGCAATGAAGGAGATTCCAACGAAATATTCTGGGCGTGGACAGGGAAATGTTTCGGGATCTTCGTGTAAAATCCGTTTTTGTTTTTTGCGTTTTTGTTGTAGCATTTGATCAGCGACGTGTTTTATTTGGGTGTGATTTCTTTGCCCTCTTTTAGGGCTTTTACGGTGACTTTAGAAGTTTGTAATTCAAATTATATTCATTTTTTCTTAAACGAGGTACACCTGGTAGTATTGCGTTATTAAGAATTATTTATTTGTGATGTTATGCCTTTCTACAAATTTTACAGATTCTTTTAGCTACCAATGATTCCTATCACTGTTTATTACCCTTATTGACTTCTTTCCTTTTTAACGGAATGGATTCCCCTAATGATATAATGAGCACTACATTCCGGGCAGAGAACATTCAGTAAAAGGAATAAATTTACAGCCTCTACAGAGTCTTTCTTTGGCTCTTTGTCTTATGTCTTATCCTTTCTACTTTTTGGTCAGTGATACTCGAAGTCGACTTATGAAAACAACCCCAACTGATGACCTCATTGTTCAAAGGTAGTTTGCCACCGCTGTCAGTCAAATAGATTTTGTTCTCTTTCCGAAACTCGATCCATGTTGTTCAATGCCGTTTCCAGAATTAATGTGGCTCCTGTTATAAATGTGCTCATGCGCTCCTTGTCTGGTAGGTAAATATGATATTGCTTCACAGGACAAATAAAGCAAAAATGCGAGAAGTTTATGTGCGTATCTCTATTTATGAATGGTATGAGTACACACGCACACACACACACACACACACACACACACATATATATATATATATATATATATATATATATATATATATATATATATATATATATATATATATATATATATATATATATATATATATATATATATATATATATATATATATATGTATGTATATATATATATATATATATATATATATATATATATATATATATATATATATATATATATATATATATCCCATCTTGTTTCTGTAATTACTCTAATTGGCAGCATGACTCTCTCTCTCTCTCTCTCTCTCTCTCTCTCTCTCTCTCTCTCTCTCTCTCTCTCTCTCTCTAAAATTGCTGACAGTTTACATAGTCATTACCCTCAAAGAACGAAATTTATGTGCTGACTCAACCCCTAACAATTGTCCATTATCGCGCAATGTAGCATTCTTTTCACGGATTTTTTTTTTTGGTGAGATTTTGCGTGTGTGTGTGTGTGCGTGTGTCTGTAAGAGAGAGAGAGAGAGAGAGAGAGAGAGAGAGAGAGAGAGAGAGAGAGAGAGAGCATGACATTTTTATTGTTTCTTTATATATTCGGTTACATCATGAGCAACAGCTACACGGACCGCCAGATTTTGCAACAAAGTTTGAAGTGATAGTATTTTGTTTACTCTGTTTTAAGCCCTGATTATTTTATTATTATTTAAATTAGGGTGTAATTCGTTTAAATTATGATTTGCATAATTTCTTTTAATTTTTACATTTATACTTATTGCGTTGGTGTTTATTTATGTCTTCATTTTCTAAGCATTTATAGTATGCGTAAATTATCTTACTTGGAGTAAAAAATTAAAAGATATTGTACGCATTTATAAACTCTCTCACACTTTTTAAATAAAACGAGAGGTATGAGGCTTTTCTGAATAAGAAAAGATTAACTGCAAAGAGAAAGTTTTTTCACTTTATAACATTCTGAAAGTGATAATGAGTCTACTTCTGTCGTCATGAATGTCGGCCATTATTGACTTTGCGTATTCTTGCAATAAAGATGAAACTGGCTCGTCTTTACATCTGTTATTAGGCAATTCGTAGCATTTAATGGTTCTTAATATCAATCCCCTCTTCATGGGAGTTCTAGATTAAGAGTTCGAGTGGTCTGCATGCTTCAGGCTTTCTTCGGATTTTTTTAATGTTTGATATCGTTTATGTACCGTTAAGTAATCTTACTTGTTAGTCCATAATTGTAAACAGAAAAAAGGACTTAGTTAACATCTGATAAACACTGGCGTTATCCTTAGCTGATTTCTTGTCGAAAATATTTGCTCATTATTCATTGTTATCATTAAAAATATCTCTCTCTCTCTCTCTCTCTCTCTCTCTCTCTCTCTCTCTCTCTCTCTCTCTCTCTCTCTCTCTCTCTCTCTCTCTCTTGTGGCCTTAACCCTGAACACGTATTTTGGATCTGAAATGAAGTGTTAAGAATTACTATTTATGTCAGTTTTTTATATAGAGGAACTTTTACATTTTTATGTAATATTTGCCAAGTAAATGGAAAGTAATCTAGGTTCTTGCCATTGAAGAAACTTTGCCATTCGATAAGACTTTCCTATCGGCAAAGTCTTGCCCTCGAAACGTTTTCTTTGGAAAGAGTTTCCAGTTCTTGTTTTTGTCTTTTTTTCTCACTTCATAAATGGATTCTTGAGCTCGTCTCTCTCGAGAGACACATACAGTATATATATATATATATATATATATATATATATATATATATATATATATATATATATATATATATATATATATATATGTGTGTGTGTGTGTGTGTGTGTGTGTGTGTGTGTGTGTGTGTGTGTGTGTGTGTGTGTGTGTGTGGGTGGGTGGGTGGGTGGGTGGGGGTGGGTGTGTCTGCGTGTATATTTGTGTATAATATGCACCAGCGTTTATGTGATTCACTGAAGACAAAGCATCCCTTTTTTTCTTTTCGTTGGACTTTCAAAACAAGTTTTGGTTCCTGTCGGAAGGTCTTTGCTTCCAATCATTCTTTCATGTTAATCAATAAATGGATGTTTAGAAAAAAAATGAGATAATGGAGCTCGACTTTATTGGGTTAGAGAATGAATAAGTATTTTTTTTTGCTTTATTTGTTTCATATCTTTCCCAGATTAAATTACTAAAGTTACAGAGTGTCTCCCATGTGAGAAAATGGCTCAGAAGAATGCCTTTTGCCTAAATATTATTGACTTATGAGGCGCAAAGTGCAAACTTCATAGGTACAATTTCGCTTTTATTTTTGAAAATATTGTGAATACTTTCTAGTGATTATCCGCACAATAGATACGGCTATGGATGATCTAAAATTGCCGCTAGAATACGGGAAAATGCTCAAATATAAAGTGATTGGTTTAGGTGCTTAGGTGTGAAACCCAGGTTGAATAGGAGAGAAGTAGCATCATTGGTCAGAAAAAAAGATTTGAAAACTGGTTAGTCCTTACTAGTGATATAGCGCTCAACATAAGGTGGTTATTAAAGTTGATTAATCTCAAGTCCTCCGGACAGCGACCCCATGACCTCTATATTTTATTGTTTGTTACAACGATGATAATTCAGCAATAGACGACCGCTTTACTTGTTTGGTGTTTCTCCGTAATCAGTAGTCTGGGTTTAAACTCTCTCTCTCTCTCTCTCTCTCTCTCTCTCTCTCTCTCTCTCTCTCTCTCTCTCTCTCTCTCTCTCTCTCTCTCTATTTCTATGGAGTCGGAAGAAATGTATAAGATAGTATATAAAAGGGAAAGAAATATTTTATATTACATTTTCGAGTTTGCTGATGCTCCTCATATTATACCTGGCAAGACTTTGACGCTGAAAAACTCAAACAGAGTCATAGAAAATTATGTGGAGAACGTTATATTGGGTCTTGAGGAAATGCTAAGGATGGGTAAGTTACCATAGTTGGTTTTACAGTTATAAAGTTTCTAGTATTAATACTACAGTAGTATTAACACTATTTAGCCCTAATTATTCAATAGAAGTAGCTCGACACATTGTTCACAGGGTTAATGATGGTAGCCCAACATTAGTGAAGGAGCTATTGTAGATATACAAGTTTTGAATATAAAGAATTTTGCGTTTCGAGATTCTACTATCTGGTGTTAAAATTTTTTTCATTCTGTCATTGTATGAAAATGTAAGTCTTCATGGACATATTTAGACTGATTGCCTAACTTTGACCGTCTGTGTTTGTCTGTCTGGCGGAAACGCAATGCAAGGTAAAGATGAATCTAGCTTTTCTCCCGCCGTCTGTCTGCGTGTGAATACTGTCTGTTATCCTCCCATATCTTGTATGGAAAGCCTAAGACATTTGTAAGTAACTTATCTCATGTCAGTTTATTGGAGATTAGTTTTACGATGAAATCAGAGAAATTATCGCCATTACGTCGTCTTTTCTACTAAGAAGAGTATAGCTCAAAAAGCCACAAAAATATCGACAAGTTATTCGTGATTTTTTCCCTTTGTTTTCATGGCAACGGGTTTTAAAGTTTTCAGACTTTGTGGCACAAAAAATAAGAAAAAATGTTCTCAAAAGTATATATAAATCAGCGATTTAAATCATCGTATCAAGACCTATCAATACTGTATACGGACTGAATTTTTTTTTTTAATAAAGTAACATCTAATGCCTGTACGCAGATATGCATTTAAATCCTTGAACACGTGGACATGTTCAAAATTGCCTTTTATTTAAGCGGAACAGTTACTAAAGCTATGCACTTCTCGCCACCTCCAAGAATGTCTGCTTTGCAATGATGTTTCTTGACTGAAAAATAATGGACGAAGCCATTCAGTGTTTAGTTGTTTATTCCGTTTCGTTTTCACAAATCTCTCTCTCTCTCTCTCTCTCTCTCTCTCTCTCTCTCTCTCTCTCTCTCTCTCTCTCTCTCTCTCTCTCTCTCTCTCGGAAGAAGTTGACCGAGCATTAGTGTGGAAGTTCGAGCTACTGGTTCCTAGCATACGTGCAACTTACCTAAAATTCTAAGAGTTACCCTTGACTGCAGTTTCACTAATGAGAAACATATCAGGTTTGTTGCTTCACTTGCTCAAAAAACAAGTAAAAATTTTTAAAAATTCTCCGAAGTTTCTAAGGCGCAATCGGGTTTTCTGTTCAGCGTATAATGCTGTATGAAACTTTCAGCCGCGGTCCGGTGGTGGCCAGTGTTGTTGGTACTTATAGCGGTGCCATAAGTTCGACTATGGCTAACTTTAACCTTAAATAGAATAAAAAATACTGAGGCTAGAGGGCTGCAATTTGGTATGTCTGATAATTGGTGGGTGGATGATCAACACACCAATTTGCAGCCCTTTAGCTTCAGCAGTTCTTAAGATCTGAGGGCGGGCAGAAAAAGTGCGGACCAACAGAAAGCTGTCACAATAGTTTTCTTTTACAGAATAATAAAAAAAAGTGTATATTGAGAAAGTCTTTCAAGAGTCCCCTTTTGTTTTCTCTGTACTCCAACCAAAATTCCCTAGTTCCCCCTAGTGCTGTATTTCCCTGATCCCCCCGTAATGGGTTCCACTTACAGAGTGCCTTACACTGTGCTTGGTACTAAGTAAGGTCTAGACCTAGGTGCCAGGGTTCGTTTCAGCGACCCTCTGACTCCTGGCTGTAGTGTTTTCCGATTTCATTATTTCAAATCGTCCGTTAACATGTGCTTAATTGGCTGTCCACCTTCTTTAACGATACCTTGCTCTAATGGATGGCAAATCCCTTGGTGATTTGATCAGACTGGCTGTCAGATTCAAATATTGAGCACTGTTGACAATTAATGCAAGATTCTTTGACTATAAACTCGAAATAAATTAGATCACAGGCACAGACAGGCCTGCACACACACATACTCAAATAAATACATCTCCAGCGCACACACACTGTATTGATTTAAAGTAAAGGAATAAGATATTAAGTCATTGGGTTTGAAATGTGTAGAGATGTGGTACAGAAGTGAAGAAAAACATGTATCGAAGTAGTTGATTAGAGTATGGATTTGGGACGAAAATAATAGAATAAGAGAAGCAAGAAAGTTAGAGTGACCGCAGGTAATTAGATGAAGATGGTACAGTATTTGTGCGAGATCAAGGCACTACTGACTAGCCTTCTGCGGAGGTATGGGGTGAATCAAGCTTCCGATAATGGGAAGCTCTCAATTCAAGTTGTCCATCCTTGATTCAGCGGTTCAGGGATGGAAGTAGAAGCGTCTTCTTTTATTCCTTAGGTCAATATCTTATTAGGGTTGACGGGTAGTTGGTTAAAAAAGAAAATTTGTTCATGATAAAAAATTAGCTTTCTGTTTATCCACGTGCACCAAATAGTTTTCTTTAAGTATTTCAACATTTACATTTCCAAAAAAATTTAAGAAATTTCTGAAATGCTGGAGATTGGAAGGTTTGGCGAAGGAAATTGCATTCGTTTTGCTAGCAAAATCATCACTAAAAATTTTCCCTCACCTTATGTCCTGGTGGGATTCCAAACATTCGCTTCGCTTTTATTCGGCTCGCTTCACCTCATATGTCGAGGGTTACCGGTTGCTTGTTTCTGCTTTATCGTATTATTTCATGCTTCTCTTCCCTTTTTCTCTTTCCTTTTGCTCCCTATCCTACACCAGGTCATCATTAATGACATCTTTAAGCGTTTGATTTCTTTCATCACATAATCCTCTCCCTTTTTCTGGTGTACTCGAAACCTGTTCGCCATTTTTTCTTAAACATATAAAGTATATATATATATATATATATATATATATATATATATATATATATATATATATATATATATATATATATATATATATATATATATAAATTTCTGACTCACAACAGGATCGAACCCAGGTCTTTCTATGTGCGTCAGAAATTTATTTCTGTTCCACACGTGATTGTATGTTGATTATTTCTAATACACACACACACACACACACACACACACACACACACACACACATATATATATATATATATATATATATATATATATATATATATATATATATATATATATATATATATATATATATATATATATATATATGTATGCACATACATACACACACATGCACACATACATACATGCATATATTTTCATTAGTTCTATTACGTATATATATATATATATATATATATATATATATATATATATATATATATATATAAATTTCTGACTCGCATCAGGATCGAACCCAGGTCTTTCTATGTGCGTCAGAAATTTATTTCTGTTCCACACGTGATTGTATGTTGATTATTTCTAATACACACACACACACACACACACATATATATATATATATATATATATATATATATATATATATATATATATATATATATATATATATATATATATATATATATATATATATATATATATATATATATATATATATATATATATACTGTATATATATATATATTATTATGATTAGCAAGAATTCGCTAGCAAATTGCCTCCCCCTCCTTTGTTGTTGTTGGTTGTTCTGTCGTGTTTCATTTACTGCCAGCCGGCCGATCGATAGACCATCTGTCTATCGACTTAAAAACAGGGGTTTAAAAGATTAAAGGCGCTCCCATTTTTGATAAAGATCTTTCCTTCGAGGCAAAAGTAATCTGGCTTGGGCGTTTCTCCTACAGGCCAAAACCTCCCCTGCGGGCAGCAGGTGCAATGAGTCAAAGCATCTGTGTTGGGCGCACCCCTGCCCCATAGGAGGGGATAAAAGGCAAAAGCCCACGAGGTCTCGACACACACGAGGGCTGGAAGATATGGAGTGAACTTGTGAAGACGTCCTCAACACCTGGCCCCATCGATGCCCTTGCATCCTAACCACGTGGCCCTTTCCAAAGTATACTTTTCCTCGTGCCCTTCGACCGTATTCCAAGTGTTCTCTACACCGCTGGCCTGCCTCGAGCCCACACGCCATTGCTTGGAGTTTCGAGGAGTCCCCCAACGCCTTGCCCCTTTACGGAAGCCCTTGCATCTCACCACGTGGAAGAAACTCGTCCTCGGAAATCGCAAGTCATCCACAGACCGCCTTCACGCGCCCTCGGAAAATCTGCTAAGGTAAAGTGCCCTGGAAGAGCCCCATTTCAGTCACGCTTTTGTCTCGTAATATTTTCTTAAAGAGAAAGCCAGAAATCTCCCTTGTCTAATGTCCGTGCGCCTCTTGCATCGGCAGTATTAATTCTTTATTACTCCTTTGGCACCCTCAGTGCAGCTTCGAATTCATTATTCTTTTGTCCATTTTCATTACTGGCGTATAATGTGCATATCTCTCATTTCAGAGGGATCCTATTTCGTGGAAGCTTCTCGGACCGTGTCTGGAATCCCCCAGTTTCATTCAATCCCGTAGGAATCTCCTTCAGGATAGTAATCTACTTGAGTTCCTCTTTCCCGTACTGATATCATTTATGTAAATACACTCCTTTAAATTTGCCCACGTGTTTTACGTAATATTTCCCTCAGTAACAAGAGCCCTAAGCTCATAACAAATTCTCCTTTGTTTTCCTCTTTTTTTACGTTTTCCCGTACCCACAAAGTCAGAATCACAAGGCTAAATTACCGTAAATTGTTGCTACCTGTCTCACAGAGCATATTTCAAACTAAAACCACGGAAAAACGTAAAAATGGCGACCTGGCCATAGATCTCGTTTTGCAGTTGCAGTTCCCCTAGTGTTGCTTTATTGCATTTGCAACTTGCCAGATCAGCTATTAGCAAAGCTAAGCTGGGTACGAGACAATTACGAACCTTTTGTGTAAAACCAGCACACAGATCCAGAAAATTCCACGTAAGTAATGTGTTAATCTTAGCAAAACCTTTTTACAATCGTGACTGTTCCTAGGAATTAGAAATAGGGACGCATGTAATCACTGAGAGAAAAGAACCGCCGTATTAGATTCGTTAATGCATGCCTTTCAGGATAGGTAGTTAGGAAATAACCAGTGCTAACCATCCTTTGCTTCGAGGAATAGTGCGAAATTCCTCTGTGTTAAAATCCTTGCCATATTCTTGCTTCGAGGAATAGTGCAAAAGAAATTCCTCTGTGATAAATTTTACTTGCATTTTGAATTAGCGAACTGTTATTTAGGCGCGAATAAAATTCCCACGTGGGACACGACGAAGTCAGCTTGCATTGCTGAAAATTCTCTCAGTGTAGTTAGAATTCGAGTTAGGTGTTAGGAAAGCGAAATTTAAACTCCGCTTATAGGGAAAATTACGGGTTCATTCACACAGAATCTAAAAATACCTCCGGTGTTGGCCAAACGACCTGCACCCCCCACCCCCGCCCATGCCCGCGTGTGTAGCATTTTTTTTTTTTTCCCCATTCATTTCCCAGCATACATTTTTCTTTGGGTTTCCCGTTAGTAATTTCTAAGTCCTAAGGGACGAATCGTAATTCAAGTCCTAAGTGACTCCTAAAATTCTACGTCGCACGTGGCGAGAATTTCTCCAAATTCCAGTCCTCAGAGACTCCTAAAATTCTACGTCGTGACGTGGCGAGAATTTCTCCAAATTCCAGTCCTTAGAGACTCCTAAAATTCTGCGTCGCACGTGGCGAGAATTTCTCCAAATTCCAGTCCTCAGAGACTCCTAAAATTCTACGTCGCACGTGGCGAGAATTTCTCCAAACCCCAGTCCTCAGAGACTCATACAAAAATTCTACGTCGAACGTGGCGAGAATTTCTCATTCCTGCGGGAACCCAAAAATTAAGTCCTTTTGAGACATTATATAGTGTAGTTCACACACATCTAAGCCCTTACGGGACTGATCATTCTAGTTCGTTAGAGCAACTCCTTAACTTCACGCTACAGCCGGCCAAGTCCGAGCGTGACAAAATCCAACTACGTCTTCGAGACGCATATTAGACTTCGTTCGCCAAGAACAACCACGTCTTTCCAAGACACATCCAATTTTAACAAAGAGTCTTTTCAGACATATCCTATACCCATTATTCCAAGATGGCTAATACCAGAGCCCAACAAAACGAGGATTTCAAATTCTACATGTCCGCTGGGAAGGACATGGGACTATCGGGGCAAGATCTGAGAGCATGGGTTCAAGAACAAGTGGACGATGCCAAGGCGGAGAGAGAGAGAGAACGAATCGCCCAAGAGAAAAGGGAGGAACGAGAATGGGAAGATCGAGAGCGACAGCGCGCCCACGAGCTCCAGATGCTAGAACGACAGCCCGCCCACCCCGCCCCTGCCGCGGGGATGAGTGCCCTCAGCCAAGCTCACTCGTTCATGCCAAAATGGACCGAGTCCGAACCGAAGTATGGCTTGAAAGGGCCGAACGAGTCCTGGAGTGCTGCGATCTCTCCCCGCGGAACTCTCCCTTGTTCTCACTAAATTCCTGGGCGGAAAGGCCCTCGTTGCCTACCACGCCCTTCCCGCAGACGATCGGAAACTGGGAAGCCGTCACGCCAAGCAGTTACGAAGGCGTGCGAGATTACCCCGAGCGGTGGAGGAGACGTTGAGAGAGCAGCCCAGAGAAGCAGGCCAGACTTGGTCCGATTGGGCGTACCATTCGAGCGGGCGTTGACAAAATGGCTCGATTCCGAAGGAGCCACTAACACCGCCGAGGTACTCGAGCGGTTTAAATTCGAGCATTTCCTGCGCTACGCCCCTCCTGCCCTCGCCACTCATATAGTGGAAAAAGCCCCAGCAACACTCACCGAGTGTTGCCGAATAGCAGACATGTGGGAAACTCACCACCCTCAAGAAGGATCCATGGGGCGGAAGATAAATCCCCCGTCCCTCCTCGGAGGTTCAAATTCCCACAAAAATGGGAACTCGGGCAAGCCCATAACTTGCCATTATTGCAAGAAAACGGGGCATTCCTCCGAACAGTGCCGGAACAAGAAACCGGCTCCTCTCTCTCCCGGAAAACCGACAAATAACTCGCCTCGCCCTCCCACAGGGGCAGCGCGGAAAGATTTTAGCCAGACCTTTTGCACGGCGTGCAAGGTCTATGGCCATTCTCCGCATGGGCGAAATGCCCACGCAATAATAAATCAACTACTCCCACCGTCGCCTTGGCCGTCACAGATCCCAAGTCATTAGGCCCTCCCCGCCGAAGGGCCTGTATACGTGGCCCCTCCACGAGGTAGCGAGCCCGCGCGCCAGTCACTGCTTTCGAGGACTCGGGCGCACAAATCTCCCTCATCCGAAGGGACAGAGTTCCCTATGGAGCTATCGTCAATAGACGAAAACTCGTCACGATCGAGGGAATAAATCAATTTAAAATGATACTCCCTACGGTCCAATTGAGAGTCACAAGACCTCACCAATCCAAAATTTGCAATCTTGCAGTAGCAAGCCATCTCCCGGAGGCTATGACGTCATCCTGGGACAGGACTTTCAGTCCCCACCGAAATCACGACAATCTAGGGGTCCACATTCCCGAATCATTCCCGGGCGCGAGTAATCCTCCTCCGCTTCTCCTCAGTCAAGACTGGCGCCCCTGGGTACCAGGAGGACGTGCAGTCCCCACCAGTGCCCCTGAGTACAATGTACAGTGGCCCCATCGATCGGTTCCCGATCCAATTCCAGTGCCCGGCCCTGCCTCAGTGCCAGTACCAGGGCCCCAATCAAATCTCCCTTCAGGAGATGCCAAATTCCTGCCGGTGCCACTTGCATGCCCCGAGCAGGGCCAAGCTTCGTCCGTCCTGACCGACGAGCCCAAGAAACCTCTGATAGCGCCTGACTCTGCCCTAGTGCCAGTGCCAGAGCGCTACGCCGATCTCCGTTCACGGGATCCAACTCAGGACCCCCTCTCACCCGGCCTGGCACCGCTACCAGCGTCGGTCAGAGAGACGGTTCCTCCCGACCACCGCGGAAGCTCACCTGCAGGTGCGGCCTCGCAACCCGTGCCTGAGCTGGTCAACGTTACCTGCGAGCCGCTCACGCCACCCCCGACCGCCTCCTCTCTGCCTCAGCCCGTCGCCGACGCAATTGCAAGTCAGGATTCTGCCATATCTCACTTGGCCGATGAACTACAAGAGCCACGACGGATCATGGTAGAACCCGCACGGAACACTCCTGCGTCAGCTGTCGCATCAGCAGGCCCAGGTGGTACTCCGTGCCGCCCTCCGGTCGCGGGCCCTCCGCTTCCCCGGCCGAGGACGCCTGTCCCACTAAGAAAGGCTCGAGGCGAAATTACCACGGGCGTGGGAATTTCCAGGTAGTTTACAAAGAGCTCTAGAGCTCCCCATGGCACCTGTGCCACCATTTCATCTTTCGAAGGTCCTGGCACCCTTAATCCAGAAGGGGATGTCAAGCCCTCCTCTATCTTCCTCCGTTCCTCAGGAACTCCTATCTCTTATCACCTTCTATTTAGTCTTCCCTTAAATTATCCCCACAAGAGGCAATTAAATACGGGATACCATTCCCCACACAATGTACAAGTCATTAAGAATAACAGAGTGAGAAGTGGCACGCCCTTGCGCCCACACCTTGGCACCGGGCGTGCGTGTCAACCCCTCCTGAAGGAGTCGCGCCCTTCGGGTGCACTTTCCTCGCCCTGGGACTGAAGTGATAGTCCGGGCCGTAATTTATAGGCGAAGGAAAACAAATTCCCGC
>NC_089752.1:36016383-36161383 GCF_040412425.1 Macrobrachium rosenbergii
GGAGGGAAAAGATAACCAGATTAAAAAGAAAGAAACTGTTGGCATGGTATGGGGGTCAAGAAAAAGAATACCCTGTAAGGAGCGGCGAATATTTTGGTAAACTATTTCGCGGCTGTAGAGTGGTAATAGGCGACAACCTCTACTGGGCTAAGCGAGGTACCAAACTTGTGCGTAGAGGAAAGAGGGATTGCAGCAACCCTTAATACCATTAGAGAGACGAGGGGGTGTGGGGTTGGAAGGGGTTCTAAGCCTACAGCGACTGTGGCATGGGAGCGACGACCTAAATGGAATCGTCAGAAGAGATAACATTAATTAGACGCGAAGGGACCATATGGCCTCCAAATAGGCCGCTAGAAGGCGACAACTTCCATAGAGGGGGACAGGAGAGGAGAACTTGGCAACTGTCGGGTAACTGGAAAATGACAATGAAAATAACAAAATGAAGACAATGATGACATTTATGTGGTCAGCAACGAGGATAATTATGCAAAAGTATAAGTATTGTTACAATTATTATATTACAGCCAATTAGCCATGCGCATGATGCATCATAATTTATTAGGCACATTTGCATGGACATGAAAAGTAAAGTTAATAGTGCGGCTCCTAAATATTGTCTTCCAAGGGATATCTCCAAAACTCGTTTTAAAGTTGAAGAGTGACAATGATTAAGATGTCAAACCCGGTGTGTGTGTGTGTGTTTATGCGTGACGAGCTTGCGCCTTAGTGTTTCTTTTTAAATATATTATTTCTTATGTATTTTGTGTTATCTAATCCTTTGATAGAGTTTTTTTCCGGGGAAAAGTTCAATCGTTGTCTAATTACAGAGTACCGTTAACATGCTTATTCTTGTATTCATGTTTCTTCTATATTTTTAATTTGACCTACAATAATCATGTGCACGGACGTATTCTAGATATATTTTCAAACATTTAAATAATTTTTACCAGTGAATGGTAATAATACTATGTATAATGTGTGCTGTTTTAAGTAGGCACTGGAACGCTATAAAGATGAACATTAATTGTGTGGCGAAAAGGTGATTGTATGGACAATGTGGACTAACTGTATGCTTAATGTTGTTATTCGATGAAAAACCGCTAAAATTCGTATGTAACAACAACGTCACGCTCCCTTTGCGGTTTCTAAATTACGGGGAGATATCTCTCAACCCAATTCAGTAGTGCCGTCAGTGCACCTCGTGCGGTGCACTGTGGGCATTACTTAAGGTTCTTTGCAACGTGCCCTCAGCCCCTAGCTGCAACCCCTTTCGTTCCTTTTACTGCAGCTCCTTTCATATTCTTTTTCTTCCATCTTACTTTCCACCCTTTCCTAACAACTGATTCATAGTGCAACTGCGAGGTTTTCCTCCTGTTACACCTTTCAAACTTTTACTGTCAATTTCCTTTTCAGCGCTGAATGACCTCATTGGTCCCAGTGCTTGGCCTTTGGCCTAAATTCGATATTCAGTTCAGTTCAGTACTAACAAGGATGACACACTAATATTGCTAATGAATAGTACCACAATTGAGTACTTCCAATTGCTGACCAGTCCCTATAGACATGGAGTCAGATCATAAGGTGCTGTAAGATACGACGAGAGGTGCTCCTCTCTCTCTCTCTCTCTCTCTCTCTCTCTCTCTCTCTCTCTCTCTCTCTCTCTCTCTCTCTCAGTTGATTTTCAGACCTTAGAGGACTCTGTATATGTTACCTCGTTTCTATGAGTTACTTGCGTAACTTCCTAGTATGAACACAACATTATACAAAATTTATCATATCAAATTATATTCACCATTCACTAAAACTGGAACACAGAAAAAATGAAATAAAATGGAGGGATACTGAAACGCACGCTAAATTTAAACTTATGATTAATTTAATAACTAAAAATTAAACATATCAATTGGGTAATTATGTAAGAGATAAATGAAAATTAATTACTCAACGGGAATTACGATTTAGTGGCACTCAAATGAACCAGAGTTGCAACAAGTTTTAATTTAACTCCACACACATCAAAGCACGACACCAGATAACAGGTCAACTCAAAATTTGAGTTCAGATGCTGTTCGTTCCGTTCTGCATTCGGGTTACTGGGGAAAAGGATACAAGTTGCACAATTAATGCGAACACAGAAGTGACTTACAAAGTTCACATTAACATAAAAACTTCGAGATAATTATCAAGTTCGTTATCAAAAATAAATTAAAAACATAACACTCAGGAATTTCAACATATTTGTTAATTGTCGTGAATGTGCTGGTGGTGTGTGACAATACAATTTTGGGCAGTGTCATGCCCATACAGTACGCGTTATTTCATACACATTCTCAGATATAATGTCGGAAAGCGGCAAAGTGACGGCCATCGAGCATTTCTCAACACTCTGATACAGATACCAGCATCTTTTTCATAAACGCCACTAAACACACTCCCCCCCCCCCAACCCCTCCAACACTCCCTTTTAGCTTCACTAGTTGATACAAAAATGATTTAATCAGTATCATAGTAAAATTAAACAGAATAATGCAAGCGTGTCATTCTCGAATAGATGTGGTTCCTTTACCCTTACTATCATACAATAGAGGCGTACATATTTCTACAAAACTCATAAACATGCAGATACGTTTGGATTTCACACAAATAACTTTTACAAACAACATAGGTCTAGTCTGTTGGATACCCAACAAGGCAATTCACAAAAAAAAAAAAAAAAATTCAAATCAGTAATTTTTTTATGACAACAGACGATACTAATTCATCTCTACAGTAAGAAATAGATCATATGAAAATATGTTACTGCACCGAAATATTACGACAAGATTGTTGTGCGGGGAATTTCCCACAAAATGTACGAGTATAAACCTTTGTTGCGAGGAATAACTGTCTTCATGTACCTTTTTATGGTGGTTTTGCAAACAACGAGAATGGAGAGTCGTTGTAATATATTAGTTTAATAAACGGAATATCACCAAACGAATTAACCAGATGGGTTTTAATGGCGCCAATCGAAAATAATACTTCTATGAGCGAATAATTTTATTTCACTGGGGTAGCCAACGCCTAGATCATCGGAGGCAGAACGCTTCAGACATGGCCGCTGTTTCCTCATGCTAGTATATATTTCTTTATTTGCAGCCCCAAGGTGGTAATTGATTACCACTAACCAAAGAAAGACAGTGAAATACTCACCAGAACATTGTTAATGACAGCGGTCGAAACCAATAGCAAAGAGTGCTATGCTACCCTTAAAAACTATCATAACACGCCGTATTCTTCAAATATTTTCAATGAATCAGAGAAAACTGGCCGCGTTTCCCCGCAAGGCCCCGACACAATGTCAACAACTTAGTCTTCCCTACTTGGTGTTGTGGTGACGGCTTTTGAGAGCTCTTCATAATACAATCGTGTGCCGTTAGATATTAGTTCAATAACGGATCAGGAACTTTGAGGAGACAGTACACAAAATAAGTTTTAAGCAAAAATTTAGAATCGTAAAACACAACGGTCGCCGGGAGCTGATCAAACCAGTAGTAAGTGTTGTGGTTTATCACAAGTTATGCACGCGTTGGTTGCTGTCTTGTTATTTTATTTCGATATTTATTGTTTAATATCTTGTGCATTCACGCGCTTTTTGATTGTCGCAGCATTTTACGCGATTAATATTATCACATTATTGTTAGTGGTGAAGAACTAAGCTATTTTGAATGATGAACAAAGCTATTTTGACCACAGAATGTTTCTGTTGCTATTGGTTCCTATGGAAGTATTTCTGAATATGGCCAGGCCTTTCAAAGAAGCAGGAGAGATGGAAAAGGGAGAAGATGGTAGGGGGTTAGCTTGAATGTTGAGGAGGAGACATGTTGGAACTTGGGAATTAGTAGACTTGTTGTGTCGTTCACGGGTTCTACTTAGAAAAGGGATTTAAAACTGCCAGGGTTATCCAGTCATCGCTTAAGGTAGCTCAGTTTTAGAACAATTGTCTTTAGGGTAGTTGGCGACTTCCAGAGAGGAGTGTCTGATGTGCCAAGAATGGTCACATTTAATTGTGTCTGCTGTAGCTTATTGTGAGGAAAAAAAATTCTGATTGAGAAGTGCTGTTCTCATATTTGGTTAGTTCTTGAATACTTTATTTGGAGAATTTATATTCAGCTGGAAAGAAGTTACTTACGTAACACCATAATGTTTCCTTCGTAACCATATTCAACTGAGAATTAAATTTCTAAAAGCAGTTACTTAAATTAGGAACTTTATTCGCGTATGAATTTGTCCAATTTCACCTCATTCCAGTTAAGAAGACAATTAATGCTAGCCTCTGCTCGTTGTGGATAATGGCCTACTGGATGCCACTCCTATACAAAATCTAAAGTAAGGACCATACCTTATTAAAATATTGTTTCATTTAGTTTGTTTCATTTAGTTGATAATTACAAGTACTTTGGATGGTACAATACGGAAATTGGAAATATATGTAGGGTAGCCCTGAGGTTTGTTGGTTCATGAGTAGTATTAAATTAAAAGCTTTTAACTGATAGAGGCTACTATATGAGTTGAAAGGTAGCTTACTACAGCACGTACGAACATTCTGCGAATGCTATTAAAAGAAGTATTCTTCTCTATCTGCCCTTTATCGAAATCATTTATGCAACTGAGGCCTCAGAACTACGGGATGTTTTGTAATCAAGTATTTTCACCCAAGATTTGTGATATATTCCTATTAGGCCAAAGCAGATGACATTTTTGGGTTTGCGTTGAGGATATTGGTCACAGCGTGGGTTGCCACCCATATTCCGTTTTTTCTAACCTGACCAAGGAAGCCATTATCTAATCACATGAGGTAGTATAATTAGGAAGTATATGTAAAGATATGCATTGACCGTTGTTGCTTGGACCCTCAGAAGGTTTAGTTCTGTCTCCGGAATAAGAGAGAGGGAGAGAGAGAGAGCAGGGGGTAGTGGAGGGAGGTGGGGGCAAAGGCAGGGAAATGTAACAACCTTAACTTTGTACATTATCATTCTGGATACGTGGATAAGTAGTTCGTATATTTAAGATTAGTCTATTCCTCTGTTCAGTTTTAAGAACGTTTAATAATCCGTCGCGTTAGCAGAAATTGATTATGCACCCTTGGTCTGCATTTTAACGAATCACTTTAATTGAAGTCCGTGACCAAGTGTCCCATTGTCAGTTGGCACTCGAATGTAAATTTGCCGTCCATGAAGGTAACTGGCATCCATCGAGATTCCCAGTTACTGCTTTTTTTTTCGTGCGTCGCGATTTGATTTAAAACTCGTTCGGTCGTCGCTCCTGACTTTTTCCTATCGGACAACAGCACTGGGATGCCTTTCATTTTTTTTGCGATAAATATTCAAAGTTTAACGTAAAGTTCACAGAGCTTGCTATTTTACCTTTTTTTCCATTTTGGAAGTAAAAATTTTAAAATACTAGAGTACATAGCAACATGACGGCTTTTCATATGTGTTCAAAAAGAGGAGAAACGTCTAGATGCGAATAAGTATTAATGAAGAAATGAGGAAAGAGTGAAGCAGACTAACTTATGAAGGGGTTTGGGGGAAGTTTAAATGAAATGAAAATTTTATTGTAATAGAAGTCCAGAAAGAGAAAATTCTGATGGGGAGAAGGTCAAATAACTGAAAGAATAGTTGATCGACTATTGTCAGGTGCTTAACGTAAATTCAATAAAAAAAAGGAATAAGGTATACCAAATTTTTGGAAGTAATAAGGGAAGTGAGACGGTATGAAAATAATATGGGTACGTAAACCGCATTTCAGTGAGAAATCGACTTCTAACGGTAGGCACCGGGACGTAACTGTATTATGGTTCGGCCAGACGAGTGGACACCTCGGTTTTTTTTTTGTTTTTTTTTTTTTTGCCATGCCTCTAGGTTAGGGTTTAGGTTGGGTTAGGTTAGGACAGTTTAAGGGTAGCGCTATCCTATTTTGGGCGTGGTGAACTTATTGAGATTATTTTCAAGAAGATTCTATGGTTAGTTTTTAAGATATGGCGTCCCGCTTTTTTCAGGGAAGGTCCCGAACCGTAATACAGTTGGGGAATATGCCACCGAGACTCATGCAAGCATGCGTGTCTAAGGAAATTAAGCACGTCACACCTGGTTATAAGAATTGGCCAAGTCCTTCTCCTCGAATTAACATAATTTCTTAAATGTATGGCATTTTATTTTGATCATTTGGTGGACTTGAAGACGAAGGTTGGCGGAACTGGAAGAATAAACAAACCTAATCAGGATATCTAATCATGTTTGGGCACAAGACCTGTTACTGAGGGAGCTCTGTTTCAGAGAGCATGACATATAGTTGAATCTGTTGCTTTTGTAATTGTCAGCTCGTTGAGTAATGAAAAGTTAGTCAGGATTAAAGTCTTTCTATATTCATTTTTTTACATTGAGAATGGCGCAGCGTTTGACCTCGAAAATATAATTAGTTTTCGCTAAAGTGTTCTAAAGTGAGTCACCAAATTTAGTAATAGCATGAGATGTTCATCAGTCTAAAGTGCCTAAGCACGCTCTCTCTCTCTCTCTCTCTCTCTCTCTCTCTCTCTCTCTCTCTCTCTCTCTCTCTCTCTCTCTCTCTTCTTGTCATTCACTTTACACTTTATCTTTTCTTTCGTCTTGGCTAGAGCAGAGAATTCAGTTTTGTGTTGTCTACCATTTAGCTGAAAAAAAAAAAATGCTGTGTTATTGAGGGTCGTTAACTGTGATGACTTTTTCTTAGTGTCTTGGCATTTGTGTATTAGAATTTCATTATACATGAGTTATTGCGAGGTTTTTAAACACAGACTGCTATTGAAAGGTTTATGAACACTGAGCTCGCAAGTGTATGCAGACCAACTGCTGAATTAGGATAATTGGAAATCAAATAACGAAATATGATAATGCTTACGTCCAAGCAATTGAGTAAGCTTTGTGAAAAGATTAGAAAAAAAATTTCGCATTAATGAAACACCGTAAGAGGCAGGTGAATAGGTATTCTTTTTAAACCACTGGTAAAATGGACCAGTGGAAAAGTGTCCATTACATAACAGAAATGGTGATTGAAGATATATATATAGCCGTCATCAATCCCTTAACCAAGCGTTTCTTAACCTTTTTCGACCTCAGCACCCATTTTGTTCAGGCCTAAGCAGTCTAGCACCCCCTACCATTGGTTAACACCTAGTTACTACAAGGATAAAGACAAGGCAGTACATCTTGATCATATATTTGGTTCATTCTCCAAAACAAAAACAGTAATTATGGCAATAGCATTGGCAAAAACAATAAGAAAATAAAGGAAAGATCATGGACAAACTCAATAAAAAATACTCGTCAATGCGTACTAATTAAATGTTTTTTTCACCATGCTGCAACACATCAGAAAATCAGGTTAAAGTTTATGGAATTTAAAAAATGCGTTAAAAATACGTTCGTCCAAACATATTCCTTTACTACAGAAACACTGATGTTTTACCGCCACATATGTGACCTTCTCCAGCACCCCCTGAAATTGATTTCAGCACCCCCGGGGGTTGCTAGCATCCCAGGTTAAGAAACGCTACCTTAACCCATCCACGATTTTACTCCTTCCTATGATGCCTCTGGAGCCGTTTGATAGAAAAAGTGAGGGAAGAAGCCTTTGCTCTGGACGGCACATTAGTGATTGGATGGACCCTGTTTTTTTTTCCATTGCGGTTCATTTGATTTGAGTACCTGTTTTGTAGCACATTTCTTTCATTCCATCGCCTGATGTACGTAAGTAGGTACGGTGAACGAGTGTTTGGTGCTGGTTTAACGTTTAGTTCGTTTTCTCTTGGGTAGCAACTCTCTCTCTCTCTCTCTCTCTCTCTCTCTCTCTCTCTCTCTCTCTCTCTACACACACACACACACACACACACACACACACACACACACACACACACACGAAGTTGAAGGACAAGTCGATTTGATTATCAGTATATGTTAAAATTTGTACGAAGTCTCTTTTAACCTTATTTTTTGATTGGCTGAATAATAGTCATTACAATTTAAAACGGCTATTTTTAATGGATGAGCAATTGCTGGTTCTGTCGTAGTGAGGGGTTAATTTGTTTTTCATAGAAAGCATAAAATTTCATGAAAGAATATTTTGATGTAGTTGCAGGTAAATATTCCAGTCACAAGCTTCGCAGTATAAAAGGATCAGATTCGACCATCACAAAGGATTGTTGTGCGTGTGCAGCGAAATTGCCATGAAGTTATACTTGTGCATGATTATTACTTTTTTGTCATGATTATTACTCTTCACCTTTGTTCATTGCCTCCATATTATTTTCAGCTAGCTCTTTTTAATTGTTTATTATGGTTAGAGAGAACATAATGTCACTAAGCAAGTAACTTCAGAATTTGTGTGAAATTTTAGAATTTCAAAGATAATTAACGTAAAGGAAACGGGGACGAATCAAATAATTAAAAGTTCAATAAATACTTATAACATTTTTCCCCAGCACAATTTTTTGAATTGTTTATGGTTCCCGTCCCTCTTCTTTAGACACGATTTCCTAGGAGTTCTATTTCATTCGTCCCCTTCACTATTTCATGTTGTCAATTCTCGTCCATGCCGTTTTTAACTCTGTGTTTCTTTAGTTTTGTCGCTCTACAAGGCAAACTTCTTTCCCAGTCATTGGGATCGAGTGATAACACCTATTTGGCTGATACATTTTTCGTACCTTACATGGGTGTTTTCGAATAGGGTGACCTTGAGAAATCACCTCGTGACGTTCGAAAACACTCGGAGAAGCCTCTAGTAGTGTTCTTGCATCAGAGGTCAGCCTAAGTCTTCTAAACAAACTTTTCACCTTATGTTCGCCCTAAATGGCAGTTTTAGCTGCGAATATTCTCGCGCCTGTTGGTAAATGATGACTTTGTTTCGGTAGCATGGGTATCGAATTTATCTGTTTTAAAAAAAAGAAAGGAAAAAGAGAAAGTCATACTCGTTCACCAAGGCCGATTTTTGGTATTGCTGCCGCCTTCATGTTTTCCTTTAACATGTATTTCATGGGTTTGTATTCGCTAGTGTTGATTTTATATATATATATATATATATATATATATATATATATATATATATATATATATATATATATATATATATATATATATATATATATATATATATATATATATGGTGACTTTACATCACGCAATGAAGGAGTGACTTTACATCACGCAATGAAGGAGTAATGCTATAATTTTCTTGGAGTTCCATAGGAATAGTGTGGATACCACAGGAATCACGTGAGGATGGCTAATGTGCTCTATAAGAGGCATTTCCTCCTATCTAAAGAGGAAATTCACTACTAGGCGTCAGTACACAGTTAATATATTCATATATATATGTATATATTTTTATATATGTATATACATAAACATATATATATATATATATATATATATATATATATATATATATATATATATATATATATATATATATATATATATATATATATATATATATATATATATATATATATATATATATATATATACAGTATATGTACAGTATATTATATATATATTTGATCTTCAAAAATCATAAACATTACAGAAATTGAGCATCATGTATAATATATATATATATATATATATATATATATATATATATATATATATATATATATATATATATATATATATATTTATATATATATATATATATATATATATATATATATATATATATATATATATATATATATATATATGTATCAGTGTGATTGTATTTTGTATTATATGTATACAATGCATATGTATATATACATATATATGCATATGCATATATATATATATATATATATATATATATATATATATATATATATATATATATATATATATATATATATATATATATATATATATATATTGTTACAAACGTCCTTTGCTCGTTTGCATTTTTGCTTTTCCTGTCTTGATATTTCAATATAACGTGACGTAAAATTTAAAGAAATGCTAAACTGTTTTTGTAAAGTCCCCATGACATTCTCCCTTGCCTTGCCCTCCAATAATGCTCACCCAGGTGTCAAGTGAGGAGATAATTTCATGACCGTACCTGGCCTGACCATATTAATTCCTCTTGAGGGGAAAAACAGTACCCTGTTGCACATTTACACAAACCCTTTGAGATTTCACACAGCTCCACTATTTTTAACAGTCCCCAGCCAATCTCGTCACGAGAGCTCTCTGAGGATCTTTCCCTCCTTTCCTGTACTTGCCATGCCATTAAGGGTCACTGTCTTGACCTGACCCACACCTGCGACTCCTCCCACTCATCCTCGCTCCTCCACTCTAAGTATCTCTGCATTGCCCTCTAGCTTCCTCGACCTTTGTACTGGCAAACTTTCAACGACCTTTCCAGATACCTGCCAGGATTAGCGGTGTGCACAAGAAGAGGACAATAGATGACCCTATTAAGAGGAAACAGTCAAAACACGACCACCGTCAGCGCCGTTTGCAGTATAAATATGAGCGCTGACGGACCCTCTGGCAGCTAGTGTATCTTACAACTCCAACCTATTGAGAAGTCTGTCTGAATAGGGGCTCTGATCGAATCCCCACTAGACCTCCCTCTGATGCTTTCACTCTGAAGGTGGTCCTACCTTACCACCACCTTGCCCTCTGAGCGCTGATGCCTCTGTAGCCCATCAGCCCCCTTCTACTTCCTCTTCTCCCTCTATGGTTGGGGACTGTACGTGATGCAGCTTCCACTGATGCCCTGCTATGGGAACCTGGCTCCGATCTCCTTCAAGTCTTGTCCACAGGCTAGGGTAATGTGATTGGAAGTTGTTTGTTCGGCCTCACCACTTTGTCTTTACCTGATTTTTTCCCACCTGTTCTCCTATTCCCATATCCATGCCTCTTGCATTCTCCCTCAGAGATTCAGGTGATTTGATTGTGGTGTCTGATTTATCAGTATTGGAATACTAGTGTTAATTTTATGTTTGCTTTAACTGTAAGTGGCTATACACAGTGAATTATTTATGCCAGCGTGTTGCTATTTTGCTCACGTATTCCAAGTCAAGTATCATGCAAAGTCCCTTTGTGTAGTACAACATCCCTGCTCTTGCAGATCCGTGGTGCAAGGTACCTGTTGTGTGAAATTACCTCTGGGTCAACGGTGCCAGCTCCCTGGAAACTACAGGTGCCATACCTGGTCAAGATAGCTGGAATCCCAGTGTGATCCTTGTCTTGCTTGCTGTACCCCATCCTGTACATTCTAAGAAGCCTATCCCATCCTTGCTAGGTGCATAGCCTGAGAAGGCAGAGTTATACCGCTTGCACTTATGTGGCACTCTTGCTCAGCGAATGCGATTTTAGTCCAGTAATTTTAACAGTGACACGGAGCTCCATTGATAGCTCATGTAAATATTTCCTCTTCTGATCTTTAGTGATTTATACTTCCAAGTGGACAATGTAAGTTTGCCTTGACCCCTTTATTTCATAGTATTTTAAGTATAGTCCCTATTACCCTTTCTGTTCAGGGGAGCGTAGCCCCCTTGTTAGTCAGCTGCCGGTATTTAGGTCTTAATCAGACCCATCCTTTATCCCCATGGCTGCGCTGAACGTGACAATATGTATTTATATACTTGTGTGTGTGGTCCTGTGTCTGTGTATGCCAGAGTTTGGCAAATTTAATGAAGACCATTGCCACTTATTTTAACTGTTTCTGACATAAAATAGAAGGAAATATAACATAAATCGCACATCGTTCTATTAAGTTCATTTTGAAAACTGTTATGCTATTTCCCATGTTTCTCTCACACTTTTTACCTCTCTCTCTCTCTCTCTCTGTCTCTCTCCTCAGAAGTACAAAAAATGTCCCCTCCTCCTCCTCCAGATATGCTCTCTTTTCTCTCGAGAGACATGAGTTTTTACATGGTGATGAAACTTTAAAAAGTATGGTCTACTATGGGCATATTTTCTTTAAATCTTCATCCACATTTCACCTCATCCACTAAATTTAGCTTTTTTATTTATTTCTGTATTTTCTCTCTCCCTAATCGCGATTCCTCCAGCTGAGCAGAGGAGCTGAAGCAGCGTAATTGATGCAAATCTCCCCTCTTGGATTTTCTTTAAATCCTAATATGTTCTGCCTCAGGTGCCTCAGTTGGCAGCGTATCCTTCGCAAGTTTTGTATCGGGTTGCAAAGTTTGTTGTGATCTGGGAATTGGTTTTGGCAGTCGTCTTTCTTATCGTATTTCTTGGTTCCTATTACGCGTTATTATTCACCGTTATGCATTTGTTGCCCACCAAAATTAATCTTATGTTATTTTTTATTAAATAATTCTGCATGCCTATCATTAGGGTTTTCTCTTGTTTTATTTACCCATTTTGAACCTGATTCAGTGTTCTAAGTGTACTGCTGTTTAAGTACTAAATGTGTTTGCGACTGTATTTATTTTCTCTATGATAATGATACATTATTTCAAGCTGTTTAGAGTATCATGGAGAAAATAAATACAGTCGCGAACACATTTAATACTTGCTTCAAACTGTTTCGAGAGTTCTTCATTGGTGGGGCGGGTAGAGCTCTCGGCTAGCTCGCTGTTGGCCCAGCGTTCGACTATCCGACCGGCCAATGAAGAATTAGGGGAATTAGGAGAGCTGATAATCAGCTCAGTGGTCTGGTTAAACTAAGATATACTTAATTTTTTTCAAGCTGTTTAGATAAAGCTTTTATTTTGCTAAAGTCGTACCTGGTAAAGCACCGTGTAGTAGAAGGGATTTTTTGTACAAATTATGTTTCACTTTACTTATGCCGAATAGGATTATACTGTTTAAAAAATGTATTTTAATTATTTTTGTGGAATGAATGAAAGGAAACCAAAGCTTGAAAATACTGGTTTAAGTACAAATTGATATATAATGATTATATTTTATAAGAGAATACAGTCTGAAAATATTGATAATTTCATAGCCATAAATTTATAAGTTTGATTTCATATAATTTTAAAGCTGTACAAAAGTTTTGTGAGATGCGTAATTTACTGTATATTAGGTTACGGTCGATGGAATGCTATAATGTACAAAATTGTCCACCCTCTCTCTCTCTCTCGTTACGTGCAATAAATACATGCCAGGAAGATATATATATATATATATATATATATATATATATATATATATATATATATATATATATATATATATATATATATATATATATATATATATATATATACATACAAAAACATATACAGTATGTATGTATGTGTGTATATATATATATTTTTTTCTCTCTCTTTTTTTTAATCAAAGAATTTGGGGTGTAGGGACGAGTCATTCGATACAAATAGTAGTCATGTAACATTCAGTACACCGCCCAATGTTTTCTGTATATTACATAAGGGGTTGGTTCACAGAACTTTGATTTTTTTAACCATTTACAAAATATGCACAGTGTGAGGTGTTATATTAAAATATTTTCTCACGTATCCAGTAAAGTTTTTGAGCAATAGACTAAGACTGGAGATGTGAAATAGTCGTGCTAAGAACCCAAAGAGGTGGCAGAAGCGGCTGCTTCATGCTCTCGATCTCCAGTATAACAAATAGTGAAGTTGACATTATGCCACCTGGCGGCTCTGCTGTCTAGTGACGTATGATCACATCACCACTACGTCACCGGTATGTCTAAGTTTCATCCGATGCTAACTCTGTCGCTCTCGCCACGCCTACAAGGTAATGTGGTATTTAGATGAAATCATTGAGCTGTCAGTGCTTTAAAAAGACCAAGTGAATGAGAAATAGAATTGCTAAGGCTCCAACCTGTCCCTTCTCCTCTCTGAATCCCTTGTTTTCGTCGGGCCTTCGTTAGGCGCGACGGAATACGTGAATTCTTTTATCTTGAGATCTCCAGATAATTGAATTTGGGTAATGTTATTCGTCTTTTGCACTGCCTTGTTCCGTTGCATGGGGACGTGGACGACGAGTCTTAATTTGTGACAATGGATGTGCTTTTTAGTTTTCTGTAAAAGAAAACTATTGAGATAGCTATTTGTCTGTCCGCCTTCAGATCTTAAAAACTACTGAGGCTAGAGGGCTGCAAATTGGTGTTTTGATCACCCACCCTCCAATCATCAAATATATCAAATTTCAGCCCTCTAGCCTCAGTAGTTTTATTTTATTTTATTTCAGGTTAAAAGTAGCCATAATCGTGCTTCTAGCAACGATATAGGACAGACCACCATCGGGCCGTGGTTAAGGTTCCATGGGCCGTGGCTCATACAGTATTATACCGAGACCACCGAAAAATAGATCTCTTCGGTGGCCTTCATTATAAGACGTATAGAAAACTCGATTGCGCCGAAGAAACTTTGGCGCTTTTTTTACTTGTGATGATTATAATTATTCATCTCTAATCATTAAATGTTCACTTGATAATTTTCGACATTCATCGCATTTTTATTAGATTTTTCGATGAAAGTGTTTTAAAATCCCGAATCGACCTTTTGAATACGTGCAAAAATATTCATGATAACTTTCCAATAAAACACTTGCTTTAACTTTTATAATTTTTCTGCTTACCTCCTAGTGACACGAGGCAGTCACCCAACGTCTTTTCAGTTACCTTCACAAGTCCCTCATGTTTTTTGCAGAATGCTGAGAAATATTATCATGCCAGTTAACACTACCATGTAAGTTATGTAATTTATATTGTCATCGATGGTGTGAAATGATGCTGATATTGCTTCTTCTCTTGTCAGCTCTCTCCTTCACGTCGTAGTTATCTTTCCTTCAGCTACGCTGCCACTTTTTTAGTTTTCTGTAAAAGAAAACTATTGTACCGGCTTTGTCTGTCCGTCCGCACTTTTTTTCCGCACACTTTTCTGTCCGCACTTTTTCTATCCGCCCTCAGATCATAAAAACTACTGAGGCTAGAGGGCTACAAAATGGTATATTGATTATCCACCCTTCAATCATCAAACATACCAAATTGCAGCCCTGTAGCCTCAGTAGTTTTTTTATTTTATATAAGATTAAAGTTAGCCAGAATCGTGCTTCTGGCAACGATGTAGGACAGTCCACCACCGGGCCGTGGTTAAAGTTTCATGGGCCGCTGCTCATACAGTATTATACCGAGACCACCGAAAGATAGATCCATTTTCGGTGGCCTTGATTATACGCTGTATCGGCTGTACAGAAAACTCTATTGCGCCGAAGAAACTTTGGCGCATATTTTGCTTGTTTAAGTTATTTCCTCATTGCACATCACGGGCAGTCCGCCTAAAGCAGCCGTTTTTTGCACATGCGTAGTTCACATCTGCTCTTGTCAAGTGTTATAACGCTGTAGTCCTAAGGAGAGGATAAGTAAAGATGCTTCATGTTAACGTGTTTGTTGATTTATATATATATATATTTTTTTTTTTGTAATTTACAACCATTATTGACTTTGTTGAAATTTTGGCATATAAATGTCTTGGGAGTACAGCGTTATCAATAATTATTGAATTTACCAGGTAAGAAGATGAAGTGACATACAGAAATCTGGTTATCATGGTCTCTTTTGCCTTTGCATTATTATTAATTATCAAATTTAGATTTCCAATTAGTAACCCTGTTATTTAGACGCATTTAAATAGAAGAGTTTGGAATTTTATTTGTTATTTCTGCGCAGGACAATATTAGTTTCCTTCCATTTAAATGGTGCAGATTCCACTCTAAAAAAGGATTAGTTATTTGACAGCACGAAACTGTTAATGACCATTTATTGGAAATTCTCAAGGTTATAGATTCCAAATTGGGAATTTTTTTTACTGCATATCGGTTCGTTTATGAGTTTAAAGGGAAATTCACGTTAGTCCCCGATCCAAACATTGTTTTTATTCCTGAGTAATATTTCTTTTAAGCAACTTTCTAGATTTTTTTTTTTTTCTCGTGGAATAGGAAAACTTTTGTAATCGAAATGATTTCGTATGAAGTAAATGTAGCGTAATTGAAAATTTTATATTCACTCAAATAATCATGAATTTGATATGGATTTTATTTATTTGAATTTTATATATATATATATATATATATATATATATATATATATATATATATATATATATATATATATATATATATATGTGTGTGTGTGTGTGTGTGTGTGTATGTAAGTGTTCTCTCATGAACAAGAAAAGTTACTTTACTCGATTAATACATTTTGCTTAGCTTAAGTGTGGTGGCGTTTAAACTGTGTGGAATGTACTATATGTAATGTGCGTCATGAGAAGTTTTTTCTGTTCTAGTAAACTCTCCCGTGTTTAATAGAAACACATCAACTTTGGAAATTTATTTCTTTTGATCACCTATAGTGCCATGACTTTGGAAACATCAGATGGAAAATAAGGTTACAGAACGTTAAAATTTTATTTAGCAAACAATCTTGAACGACGGTAATTAAAAGGGAATGTTCCAAAATGTTGGCACCTTATATTACTTTAACCGGCCATTCATATTAATCTCTGAATTCCTCTTTACCTAATATTTTGTATTATCTGCTAAATATTTTTTCTTAGCAGAACATTTTCTGTCTGCGTCGGGCATTTAGAATATTAAGTGCTGCTTAGAATTTAAGGATTTGTGAAAGTTGAAAATGAATTTTTAGCTAGGGTATTCTTTTGTTCGCATATCCTCCAGTGTGAAATCTGGTAAATTTCCTTACAATTTACAACTGATTAAGTGGAATTTTGTTATCAGGTTGCACTAGATCTACGCAATGTTTAGTGGAACAGGGCCTCATAGAGTTTGTTGAAGTTTTACATAAGGAGTCAGAGTTTTGTTTTACCTGATTTATAGCGATTGCTAGTGAATTATCAGTTTATAGCGCGTAAAATTTTTAGAAATATGTAGAGCGAGTAAAGTTAGGAAAAAGAAATTCGAAGCAAAATTATTTCTTTTCCTGGACTGGCGTAATAGTAGTCGTTAAAAGAAGATGGGACTGGGAAGTTTGTAATAAGCTTAGGAAAGTTAGTAATAAGCTCTGGCCGAGCAAAAATAAAGATTTTTTACAGTCCTGGTCTGAGCAGTAACGACCCAGAGGTCAGTGGGGAATCTTGAGGCGAGAAGAAAAAAAAAGATTATCAGAAGAAAGGCGGAAAAAGGCAAATAAAACCTGTTCTTGAATGAGTCAGGTTTTGTTGATGATATTTATTGGTCTTTTCTTTTAATATGTTGCTTTGACCCTTAATATATTTTCCACAACGTTTTATATTTTCGATTAAACTTTTCTATACATGTCATGTTCTTCAAATAGAAATGTTGATATGAACGCTTATGTGATTCTAGAAGTGCTAGGCATTAATAACACCATGTGATTTGCCTAATTGATCCGGTAGCATGTTTCAGGCTTTATTAGATTATCAAAAATCAAACGGTTCGCTTCCCCGTTTTATTTCGCTTCCCTCCGAAATTCAGACTTTTTCCTCTTAAGTTGATTAGAATTTTGAAATAGTTGGTGCCATAATACAATCCTCCAGTCAGAATGATTAAAGACCATAGCTATTTTTTTCCCGTTCGTTAACGACTTAGCAAAATTATTATTATTATTCTAAATTGGGATATTCGTCAAAGATTGTTTCTGAAGATATTATATTTTGCTTATATCTTGTACATTGTATAGTCTACATGTTTCGACCATCTCCGTGGTCGTCGTCAGGACGTTGGTGAAGATGAACTAAATGAGTAACGGGTTAGATCAGCTTTTGAATGAGTGGTGGGCGGGGTCAAATTCGGTGCTGAATTATCATCGGAGGCCTGCGAGCATTCCTTCTCGTTCTAAGCTGCATTTCGTGCGCAGATGGTCTGTTTTGCATGCGAGCACTGCATCGCTGGGAAGGAGCAAGGGAATTTTGATAGGCACTTCCGTTGTATGATGAATCCTGGTCGATGGTCGCGTTGTGTGGGGCGCTCATTGTGGGTCTCCTGGCAGCTGTAGGAAGAAGAAAGGTCTCTTGCGTGATGTTCAATGATGGTCTTTCTTTTCCTATATGCAAAACTTCCCAGAGGCGCAGTCGGCGATGGTCTGATGCTTGATCTATAATGTCGATGTTCGGGATAATGTCTTGTTGTTTAATTCTCTGGTTGTAGGCAGTTTTTGCATGATTGAAGATTGCTCCCACTTGGGCATCGTTGTCATTCCGATGTAACTGCCGAGGCATCCTCGGACGGGGCACAGATAACGGTAAACTACGTTGGTTTTCTTGAGAGGGCCCTGCTGAGGGGCGGCTGGATTGTTCTTCATTATCAAACTGCTTGTTTTTCGGTTGTTGTAATAAATTACTAAGTTGACCTTCTTTTCGGGGTTTGTGGTGTTGACGTTCTCTTCTATGATTTTTCGGAAGGCGCGCTCGTCATCTTTGTACTTCTTATGGAAGAATCCTCAATAGAAGAGATATATTATTATTATTATTATTATTATTATTATTATTATTATTATTATTATCTCCTCCATGCACATGAGGAGAACTTGCTTCGTATATCGTAGTTCGATATACGTTGGCGACAGCTTACACGAAGGCGTGAGTTGCCCGTCAAAAGCAACCCACCCTCTCTCTCTCTCTCTCTCTCTCTCTCTCTCTCTCTCTCTCTCTCTCTCTCTCTCTTCGGCCCAGAACGGTTACCACCCGCCCACCGCCACACACACACGTTGCATTCTTCATGGCTTGTAATTCATTAATTGTCAGTTCTTCCATTATGAATTCGGTAGCTGGGATGAAGGAAAATAAATTTATCATGTCAGTGAATATCTCTGTCACATATCGTACTTAGCTGGTACAATGTCAACAGACTGGAAGTCTACCAATTCTCGATCATCATTGCACTACCGGAATTATTTGTGCTGGTTAATCTTACACTTCGGATGTGGTCTTGTTCTTTTTAAAGTTGATCTTTCTTCACTGGCTTCTGGATATTTCGTTAAAGGACCATTATTCCACTGCATTATAAGATAGCCTACTGCGAAATCTTGGTCTGAAGATTTTTCTGTCCTTGCCGAGTTTTAGTTTTATGTAAAAGGAAACTACTGAGATGGCTTTGTCTGTCCGTCCGCACTTTTTCTGTCCGCCCTCAGATCTTAAAGACTACTGAAGCTAGAGGGTTGAAAACTGATATGTTGGTCATTCACCGTCCAATCATCAAACATACAAAATTGCAATCTCTAGCCTTCAGTAGTTTTCTATTTTATTTAAGGTTAAAGTTGCCATAATCGTACTTCTGGCACCGCTATAGGTACCATCAACACAGTCCATCACCGAACGTGGCTGAGTTTTATGGGCCGAGGCTATGAGTTTCATGGGCCGTGGCTGAGTTTCATGGGCCGCGGCTAAGAGTTTCATGGGCCGTGGCTGAAGTTTCATACATCATTATACGCTGTACAGAGAACTCGATTGCGCCGAAGGAACTTTCACGCATTTTTTACTTGTTATTTCTGCTGCCGGTTTCCTACATTTTTCACTTCCTTTTCTTTGTTACAATTTCATCATGTTTTCGGAAATATTCTGCTCTTACGGTTTTTGGTGGTTTCAGGTTTTCGTGTTATAACTTTTTTTTTTTTTTTTTTTTTGCTTTTACAAAAAGCTGTTTTTAGAAAGGTCACCAGACAGTGACCTACAAACCAAAGACTTTTGGTGCAGGGGAGCGGTACCTTTGGTTTCCAGGTGCTACACAGTATTGCGATAGAAGGCTCAGAGTCTGGATGTTGGATAATGGATTATCTGAAATCGAGAGAGAGAGAGAGAGAGAGAGAGAGAGAGAGAGAGAGAGAGAGAGAGAGAGAGAGAGAGAGAGAGAGCGCGCAGTGCCACGTTTGAAGTTTCAAGAGAAACATTCGCTGTTAGTCAAAGGTTGGAAGGAAGAGACGAAAAGAATAGCGCGTAATCGAAAGATGTAATTTGCTGTAGAGGTTCATGTCTTCTTAAGCAGGAAAACTTAAAAGCGATGAACAGTTAAGGTCTCTCTCTCTCTCTCTCTCTCTCTCTCTCTCTCTCTCTCTCTCTCTCTCTCTCTCTCTCTCTCATGTCTTTCTTGCAACTTTTTTTGTCTCCTGTAAAATCTCAGAAGACCTGGAATGATGTCTGGGAGAGCGGGAAGGAGATATTAGGGCAAATGAGAAATGCAGGATGCCTTCCAGGCGATATAGGGCCCCATAGGAACCCCTATTGTGATGAAGAGTGGGCCGGAGACATACAGAATGCGCTGTAGGCCCTAAAAGGGCTATGTCTAATCCGGAAATGGGTCGTGAATGAGCATTACGTTAGAAGAAAAAACTTGATAGCATTAGCAAACTACGAAACTGCTTCATTTTATTGAGGCATTTGTTCAGCTGACAGGGAGATGGTTTTCTGAATGAAGTTTGCTATTGATGCTTCCCAACATCTCTCGTCGGATTTCTTTTGAAGATATTGCTTTGGAAGTGTGTCTGAATGACGGTGCATTTGAAGAAGAGAATTTCCTAATCTTTATTTCTTTTTGAGGATTTAATGTTTGACTGTTAGAACAGGAAACATTGCGGTGAAGAGGAGACTTTTCATTTATCCATTTCATTTTATTTTTCTCTGAATATTTGGAAGCACTCTGAAAACTCAGATTTAATTAAATAGTATCAACGGTTATCTATTTATAAATACTATATACTTCTATGTATTTTTTTACGAAACCTTGCAAATACAGTTAAGATTGTTATAAAATTGCAGTCACTTTTATTTGGGTTTCGGTATAAAGATTCATGAAAATGTTTCATGGTGCCCGGTGGACTTTTGATGTTTCAGTTGGCTTATGTATCTGTGATGAATAAACTAATCGCCATCAAAATTTATTATCTGTATAAAAATGAATTAAGGTTTCGCTTTGGAAAATATTTTTTCTATACGGATTTTGCTGCCGCTCTTAAATGAAAAATTCTATTTGGATTTTTAAGTTGAGCTTTATGTTACAGTTCTTCAGTTTAACATTCCATCATTTTACTTATAAATGAAACTGACACATCTCTTGAATATTTGTAGCCACCATTTCGAAATTATGAAAATAAAAAGACCTCTCCTCACAATTTGCAAAATAATCATTTTCATATCGTTGAGGTTCTAACATTGCATTTCAAAGACGCGTAAAACTTAAAATGATATGCTGACCACGAAATATCATGGAGAATATTGGAAATAGAGAATGAAAGGAAATTAACTTTTTATTTCATCCGAGTGAAGAAACTTGACTTGCCCGGCCTGATTCCCGTCAGTTGCCGACCGGGACAGGTTACGGGCTTTTTGGGGCTTTGCCCCCCACCCCCTGTTGGTCAGGGCACGTCCCCCTAAGTTAGGTTAGGTAGGTAAGATCTGGTTAGGTCAGGACCTGGCATTATAGGGAAAGTTATGTCTATTTATGTATGAGAAACCTTTCCCGGTCGGCGACTGGCGGGAATCAGGCCGCGCAACTGAAGTAAAGTTTTACTAAGGGAATTTTAAGTTTACATTGAGATAAAGTTGTGAGAAGTGTGCAGATTTTGACCGAGGGAAATGATTATACCATATTATTGATGAATTGAATTCTTTAGCCATTCATCGAAGTTAAGAATGTTGGATCACTAATTGCTACCGGCCCAGTCACAGTTCTTTTAAGTGGTATCGTAGAGCAGAAACCAGCTTTGTAATTTTTCTTAATCTCTTACATATATTGTTGAATAATTGAACTGGTCTGAAGATTGGAAGACGTCCAATTTTGCAACTTTACAAGAAGGCCTACGCTAATTGGCATCACTGGAGGAAAAAAAAAATATCAAACGTTTTATTTGAACTAAATGCTACTTAGGTACAAAAGTAAGATCTCTTAAGGCTATTAAACTATAAATGAAAAAGAATTAACTTAAATAAATGACATTGTGAGGTATTTAAAAAAAAATAAAATTGCAAAAAAAATTGTGCTTATTCCGTTCCTGGGAATAAAATATATGAAATTGAGCAAAAATACTCGACCTCTTAACTACAAGCAACGACGATCGCCAGGGCCAACTCTCGACCCTGAATGCCACAAAAGAGGGGGTGCCTGGAACAAAAAGAAAATGGAGATATTTTAGGGGAGCTATTTGAAACACCACCAATGTGTAACTTTACAAGAAGAGCTGTGCCAATTGGCATCACTGGAGAAAAAAAAATATTCAAACATGTTTTATCTCAACTAAATGCTACTTAGGTACAAAAATTAGATCTCTTAAGGCTATAAAACTATAAATGAATAAGAATTAACTTAAATAAATGACATTGTGAGGTATTTAAAAAAAATAAAATTGAAACTGATCAAACATTACAGCAACTCACTATCACACAGCCTGCCGCTCCTCAGAAAACAGCCTGAAACAAATAGAAATGAGTATATAGTTTGTGAAAGTATTGTAAAGATGCTGTAAAATACTGTCAGTATATGTGTGCAGCATAAAAAACCTGTCAAAATGTTTGTGTTTGATATAAATCAATAGTGTTACCTGTTAGTTTACTTCTGGCAGTCGTTGGAAATGACATCCGAGTGGTGAGGACAAACAGCCTTCTGACAGTGTGCACAGACAGTCCTTGTCTGGCTGGCTACCTTCCATGGACAGAAGGCGCACCTCTTCTTGGTCCGCGGGCCTGGAGTAAGGTTCACATCCTGGGGTCTCACATCCTCCGTGATGCCAAAGCACGACCTTATCTGATTGCTGGTTGATAACTTCATGCCCGTCTGTTGTAGCCTCCTCAGCCATCTTATCTTCCTTGTTCCTTTCTTCACGTGTAGTCTCATCATCAAACCTTAGAGCCCGCACCAGAAAGCAAAACCTTTTTTCGTTCATTGCTGCATGATATAATGGGCACCCATGCTGTGGACTCCACATTTCTTGAGTTGTTATTTTGTTGTCTCTTTTAGCACCAGACTGCATGAGTATACCAATCAAAGCCTGTATCTCTTCTGTGCAGGTGTGTCCTACTGATGCTCTTTGTGGTGCAGCTTTAAATGCTGTTGCTAAAATATCAATTCTTTGGTTCGTGAACTTAACTCTGTCCGTCAGCATGAAAGCATCAATAAAAAGGGAGAGCAAGTCACTGGCGGAGGTACCATTCACAGATGTTGCTGTCAGTCCTGGAGTGTATGTGACTGGTCAGGTAGTGGCAGTACATCTCCTCGACAGTGGTTTCCTTGACCACACAGTTTTGTCAGTTGTGCGGTGCTGAGGTGCTGTTTTTTAGATGAAAAAAAAAGTTCCCATCAGCATCACTTGTTTCGGGGTGGCAGCGTGGGCTGCAGCATCCTGGGTGGGCGTGGAAGTGGGGGATGCAGCATCCTGGATGGGTGTGGCTGTTGGCGCTGGTGTATCCTCAGTTGACGTGGCTGTGGACGGTGCATCATCCTGGTAGGGCTGGAGTGTGGACGGTGTTGTAGCCTCCTCCTCTGTACCACTGGGGATTGAAGAGAGTCCGTCCTCATCCCAGTCCATGGGTAAATAATTGGATTCGGAACCCTCTGACACATCACTGACCACAATTCGACGTTTCTTGGGTCGAGGTGTTGAATGGTAGAAACGTTTGGTACCTTTCTCTGGTACACGTGAGACCTCCACATCAGAGTCACTATCACTATCCTCACTTACCGATGCCTGGGTGAGGGCAGAGGCATGAGAGGTAGAAGGTTTGGGAGATGGGTGGGTGCCACTTGGTGTGGTGGGATGACCCACTTCCTGCTGGGAGGGTCCTGCACTATCAGCCACCTCACGCACTTCACTCACTATGGGAACCTCACTCCCATCGTTGCTCTCTAGGGTGATTTCTATGGTTTTGTCAAACCTAGAGGAGTTTATATAGTCCTCTAGGCCCTGCTGGCTATAGTAGCGTAGCTTGCATTTTTCAGCCATTACCACTACCTTCAACAAAAAAGAAGGAAATATATACACTACTGTTTATATAAATTCATTTGGGTCATGGTTAGGTATGCACAAGACACATTTAGGCTAAAAAAAACTCCCTAATGCACCATTGCAACACTACTACATGATTCAACATGGCATCCTACCTAATTATCTATTTTACAAATAAATAACGTTTTTGGAACGTTTTTGGAAGTCTTGTGCCAAGTGGATACACTGCTACTCACCATGCAGTCATGAAGAGGGAGAGCACAAAAACATGCATTCACTCACTGACTTTTAGCAGTAGACTGCCTGTAGGAACCTCCAGTAGTTGCCTATTAGCATTATTTCTGGCGCAATTGACCGGGAAACTCAAAAGTAAAAAAAATGATGATGCCAATTGGCACAGGTCTACCGATCTTGGGTTAAATTAATAAGAAGTGAAGGACGAAACTTTCTTACAATTTTATAAAACAAAATAATATTGAAGGAAATAAAAGAAATATATGATGCTGTGAAGTTTAGATACTGAACTTCATTCGAACAAGAAGAAAAAATATATGTATAGTGCAGTTGTGTGATGCAGTTGTGTGATATAAAGACACAAATTTCTGATATGTATATGATATCTATATGATTGGGATAATCAACATAGGTCGTCACGATGAGTTGTTATTGCTAGGACAAGCAAGTAGAAGGAACTTCAACAGGAAAGGGAATGATAGTGAACAGATATGTGAACTTTAATTGCATCAGTGGCTAATAGGTGCAAACATGATGAAGAATGGTGATGCATCGTCTTCTCTCATCTGGTTATCTTATTAGCAAGTATCCTCTCTCTCTCTCTCTCTCTCTCTCTCTCTCTCTCTCTCTCTCTCTCTCTCTCTCTCTCATTCAAATCTAAAAATAAATTGGTGCGGTTAGGATTTGCTGTCCTGTTTTACCTTTGAATAAGTGAAATATTCTCACAGCCTTATCTTCCTTCCACCAAAAGTGAAAGTCATTAATAGAATCCTCTCTCCCCAATGCTTACTCGTACACCCGTTTTTCCTTTTGTTCCCAATTCATCCCCCTCCCAAAAAAAAAAAAAAAAAAATTCCCCACTTGCTCCTAAGTCTTACGAAGCATTGACCGTGGACGTCAACATTTGCCTGTGTCCTGTCTCCCCATGCTTCGTGACACAGACTTTCTGTAATTGTTTCATAATGTTGGGTGACTAGATCGTTAGGGCGCTCGATAACCCCGAAAAATAACCGGGAACTGCCGTTTGCGGCTGTTTAAGAAGAGTTTGGAGCTTTTCGTAAAGGGTACATTTGCTTCTTATGTAGTGTAATTTCGCCTAATTGCAAAATATATCTCATCGTGATAGCTCTTTCACGATTCGTAAATAAGTCTGTGTTTTTTCTCTCTCTCTCTCTCTCTCTCTCTCTCTCTCTCTCTCTCTCTCTCTCTCTTATTGGCTGACAACGGCTGAAGTCATCATAATTCTTCCAATTCGTTCATCAGAGCTTTCCATCGTCTAGTAACTATCTATTTCAGGGACCGCGAGTCATCGTTTTTCTCAAATATCTTTCACACTAATTATTCGATCGAAATGATACTTCGACACAGTGTACAAGACACCCGCCAATTTTGGCAATATAGTGTACTGTCAAATGGTGTTAATTAAGGCGTTTACTCTTGACTTTTAAAAGTCAAAGTCGCATGAGTCAGCAGGCCTAAAGGACGCAATCGAACGTCCGCTATGCCCCATAAACTGGAAAGGGGGCCGGAGATGGGGAGGCCCGGATAGTGTGTTGAGGGAGGGATGAGGAGGGGGAGGGAGACGGAAGGATGGGATGGGGATACAGGACGTTCGAATGCATAGTTTGTTGATGCTTGGCAACACCATGTAAGTCAAGAGTAAACGCCTTAACTAAAACCATTTGACAATGCACTATATTACCAAAACTTAGCGGGAGGTGTCTTGTACACTGTGTCGAAGTACCACTTAGATCAAATAATTAGTTTGAAAGATTTTTGAGAAAAACGATGACTCGCGGTCCCTGAAATGGATAGTAAATGTGAAAAACGTTCCTGTCCTTTATTTGCCGGTTTTTTGGACATAACGAGTACCTTGCATATGTACTTATTAAATAATTGCTCTTGTGTTTTATTTCATGGACAGTGTATGCATCCTTGTTCAGTGCTTTGGGTACGATATTGATGCCGAAAAACATTCAACGAAAAACACTGGAAATACATCGGTAGATAGAAAATGGTCAGTTCGTGTTCAATTCATGTTTGCCATTTTTCGTTCCATAAGGAGCGGAGCTAAAATGGTTTTTTATCAAATTGCAAAGGCTGGTTTTCTAAATGAATTGTGTATATCGGAAATGAACGTGAATATCCGATGTTCCTCTTCATGAATACGAGACTAACGTTTGGCGTTTTATGTAATTCATAGAGTATTCCGTTGTAGTGACAACACTTGACATTTTAATACAGGGATTTCTTTAAATTTGTAGTTACCTTTTTACACAAACAGAAACAGAAATATTTGTAATGAGGCTTGTGTTTTTCTCTCTGTTCTCCTCCCGTCCTTTAATAAGCTACATCTCAAGCTTAAGTCCGGAGCCGATCAGATCGACCCGGACATAAACAGGAAGAAAATACATCCGCCAAAACTCAAGAGCGATTGGGTGATCGCTAGGACTACTCACGATGAAAATGTGATTTTTTTTTTTTTTTTTTTTACAAAGAACGTTTAGAAACAGAGAGGGAGATTCGGCTGCATAGCATAACCACAAACACACACTCACACACATATTTAATGTGTGCATATATATATATATATATATATATATATATATATATATATATATATATATATATATATATATATATATATATATATATATATATATATATATATATAATGAACACATAAGAACGTGTTTCACAGATATGAATTTCTGAATCACACCGGGAACGAACCTTGGTCTCCCGAGTGAGAGGCCATGGGGGTTCTTGCTTTGGTAGCCATAACTTCTGATATAGGAGACCTTGGTTATTTAGACATACGTCAGGTTCAAGGTCACAAATTTTATTTTCTTTCCTAGTGACTTTGCTTGCGTTCATGATGTTGTGTTATATTGTTTCCCCTCAAACTCTACACATTTTCACCTTGACCCAAAGTCATTCCGTCCAGCTTTACATGTTGAATTTATGGGTTCAGCTTTTCCAATATTCGACCTCAACATTGCGATACCTATGTTCATATTTCATTGACTAAAATTGTTAATGAATGTTCTAGGTTCAAATATCCAATCATGTTATATTTTAAAACATACTCTCTTTAGGTAATCGTCAGTACTTCATCACAGTTTCATCTAGTTTTAGTTTTATGTTGTTCATATTCACCTTTTCATCTCAAGGTCATGTATTGATGGGCAGCGACAATTTTATGTAAAAATATACCAAAACTGATATCTCCACATTCTTGCTAGTACCGTTGTATATCAAGCACGTAAATTATAATTAAATGTTGGTATGAGTAATGTGTATTATAGTAAAGCTTATTTTATTGTAAGTCGTTGAAATATAAAAAAAAATAACACATTTATAGCGTGTATAAAAAAAAAATTACAGTCTGCGGTGAAGTCACTAGATCTGGGTTGTATTTCTTGTAAGACGAATGGTAAGTTGATTTTGTCTTCTCGTGGGCAAAGGCGTTGTCCAACACATACTGTTTGTTTGTGGCGTATTTGTATTTCTTTGTGTTTGTTCCCGGTATTCATTCTTTTTCGTCAGGATTTTGTTTATCTGTTCTCTTGCTCTAGGACTACCACGTTGTCCCTGGTTGCTGTGATGTGTTTGTCTTGTCGCTGTGAAGGAAGTCTTCTGACGCTTCTCTTCCTGAATGGCGTTATTTGTTTGCTCTTTCCTCGGGAAAAGGCTTCTTTGTCTTTCGATTCATGTTATGTTCTTTCATCCTGTTTTTCGAACAACGTATTTTTCTTGATGTGGTATTATGTTCAATTCACATTTAATCCTCATATTCTTTGTTTCGTTGACAAGCATGTTTCTGTCATTTTCTTCAGTACATTATATATTTTGTACAGGGAACGTATTGCGGAGAAAATGAGGTGACAAGGGAAGCGAAGCTTTCATTATTCATTTAATACTATGTTGTCACTTGGAATCTAGTTTGATGAGGGAGAATCACATCCTGACACTATATTTAAAGCAACATTCTTTATCAGAGACATCATGAGGAATGTCTGCAGACCTGGACTGGTAGAAATACTACTTCCTACAAAGTAAGAGAGAGAGAGAGAGAGAGAGAGAGAGAGAGAGAGAGAGAGAGGAGGGGGGGAGATTTGAACACGTGCCACAAGAAGTGAATCGTTCAGCTTGCGATTTTGCTTACCCTCCTTGGGTGGGCAAAACCACCTCATGTGAAATAAGGTTAACTCAAGGCCAGTGGAGCACCGCCAGTGCATCGAAAATTGCTTACCCTCCACTTACCGCTCTGTGTGAAAACTCCCATCAGTTTCTTCAGTCAAGTGGACTAAGCGATTGTGTCCCCCTCAAATCGGAGCGGGAAAAACCGCCTCGTGTGAAAGAGGCCCCACGGTCTCTCCATTCATCATTGCTGGAACAAGCAGGATACAACTTGGAGCCGGTTAGGACAGTTGTGACAGATAGCTGTTGTTAATAGGAGTCACCAATCATTAACCCTTGCTTGTATTATTATTATCCCCGCCATGCTGTCTACCGACTGTTATCCACTGCAAGGGAGATATCTATTTCTTCATTTCTTTAAAAAGATGTAAAACATGTACACCTGGAAGTCTTAGTCTCCTTTTACAATTCATTTCACTGAAGCATGGCTTAATCAATGCACACGAGGGACGATAGAAACATTTTCATCCAATAAACTATATTTTAATTCAATTTATAATGGAATTCATTTATGACAGTAATTGCTATATTATTGCTATACTAGCTGACCAGCCGGGCGCTGTCCAGGAAAACTCTGAATAACAACCGAAAAAGTCCCTCTCTCTCTCTCTCTCTCTCTCTCTCTCTCTCTCTCTCTCTCTCTCTCTCTCTCTCTCTCACTGTGTGTGTCTTTCTCTTTCCTGTTAATATAGTTGCTTCAGTTATACACTGCCCAACATTTTTGACATTTTATATCTCACCCCTTCTCACACCCCCCATTCATATCAGGCCTGAACTTGGATTTAAAGGGCATCGGGAGTGTCACTGTTCATCTCAGCGACATCGAAAACTATGGATTAGACACTAATATATGTCATTTTTGACATTTTATTTTTCACCCCTTCTCACCCTGCTTCCTATAGGAGCTGAACTTGCCCTTAAAGGGCATCAGGAGTGCCACTATTTATCTCAGCGACCTCGAAAACTATGGATTAGCACACTAATATCTGTGTTTTTGGTTATTTTTACATGTCACCCCTTTTCACCCCACCCCCACCCCCTTTGGTGCCAGTGATGTCTTACCCCCACAGTACTCTTTTTCCAGATTGTAAGTCATATGTATACCAAAATGAGGTATGATAAACCCGTAAAGTTTATTTAGTTACTGAGTCTGGGGTCAGAACCAGCTCCATTTCAGGGAAGCCCTTCCCACCCACCCCCTTTGGTGGCCTTTGTTGCTAGTGATGTCTTACCCCCACAGTATTCTTTTCCTGATGGGTAAGTCATATGTTTAAGAAGTTTGGTTGAATTGCTCAATGCGTTTCAGAGTTATGCTTGAACATATACACACATACATACATCCATTTATATACATATATCTATATATATATATGTATATATATATATATATATATATATATATATATATATATATATATATATATATATATATATATATATATATATATATATATAGATTAGTAGGGCACAATTCAACAGAAGTCCTGTGTATATTAACAATGTAATATTTTTAAGGTCAAATACTTATTGTCGGTCCCTTACCATCGACTGAAATTGGGAAGCAATGCCAGTAGGCTGGCCAACTCCCTTCCACCTTATGCTGATATTTACTGACAGATAGGTCGAGTAATCATGCGTGATTAAAGACTATAAGGCCTCCTTATTTAAAATAAAGAAGGCGGTTGGTTACAGTGTATAAATATATTTGTGCCTTAGTTCAAAACAGTCTAGTGCATATGTACCTGGGGCCAAATGGTTACTTTTATACCAAATTACACGTTTTATCTCTAAATCGTTGCACTTCCTTAACGACTTCGAGGAACACAACAGGAACAGCTACTCGGGTTAGTGAGAGACGGGCAGAATTTCGTTAATGAAAGAGCAAGAGGCCAAATCTCAGTTATGTGGATACTTTTAGTCACTGCTCTTTGCTGAAACAGAGAACTGTTTTTTTTCTTGCTTCATTATCCTGTTATTCAAATTTCCGGTTCTTCCTTGAATATCAGCTACAACAGCAGGTAACGGAGATGAAGATTTTGCAGGAACAGCAACACCAAGAGTATTATTAATAAATTAATTATTTTCCTTCTTTGTATCGCATATTCTAGTCATGTTTTTATATTGTTTGAAAAAAAAGTATAAATAAATAGACAGAAATGAAAATACCTTCAGTGAAATATTACTAGAGTTACGGTCCAGGGTAGGATTTCACACACGGGCGATACCGAATTAGACTTCATTTATGTTGCAATTTCTTGAACTCCAACCAAAAACAGGTTTGGGCTGTAACCAGCTTTAGCAATTATGGATTAAAGACAAAAGTATGGAAATGTCTGGATGCTTTAACCTTTATTGGAGGCGACCATCTCACTCGTCATTTTGTCTTAAGATTATTTTGATTTAGTCTGAAATTGTTGGGCGTTCACATGTCTAAAAAGTATCGACGTAGCACAACATAATTCCCGTGCCAAGAGAGATGTGAGAGTGGCTGATGTGATTATGCTGTTCAGTTTAATTCGATTGACTCCTTCAATTTATCCGTGCTTTCAGGGCGCTCGTTAAACAGACTTGCAAAAGGGAGACGAATTTATTTTTTATCATGGCCTTTTCATTCTGGGCGTCTACTGACTAATATATATTGTATCACCATTTCTCCTATATTTTATTACCTGTGCCAAGACAACTGGGAAAAGGTAATGTTGTCCTTGTGTATGTGTGTGTGTGTTCCCAAAATATTTCGAAGGAAGAATGAACTGCGATCGAGCGGTGGATTACCATACCACCAGTGCATTATTGCCACTGCAATATTGTTTAGAATTAAAGTTGGCAATATATTAATAAGGAACGGGAGAACGCAACCAAAATATTGTGGGAGAAATTGTATAAAGTACAGTTAGGGAAATATGGGCACCTATAAATAGTAAAGAGAGCAAAATCTGTTAAAAAGTACTGTTAATATTTAGTAAGCAAAGTATTAGCGAAAATGCGGAAAATAGATAAACGAAAATATATTTGGAGCTTTGCATTAGAAAAATGGAAACATATGGATACAGCCGTCTGAACCAATATTGTTTTTTGTTACAGGACAGTCGGTACCTGTTTCAGTCAACTAGCTACTCTGGCTAGCGATTAACTTTGCCTGGGACCAGATTCAGACAGAAATGAAAATGATATCACTTTCCAGATAGGTGTCACTGAAGTCCACCCCCACCCCACCCTCCCACTGATGCTTCTCGTCGCCCATGGCCGACGGAGATATAAAAAAAAAATTTTGGAATGAAAATATGAATGGACGATTGATAGCAGATTGCAAGGTGTTGCAAAACTCGTTGCTGAAAGAGAGAATGCGAGGGACTGAGTAAGTGAGAAAACGATAGTTTTAACGGATCTATTTGCTGGTACTTAAGGTTTTATTTCCTAATTGACCATAGTCTACGACTGAAGTGAATGGTCTTTTTGTTGGTCTACTGTAATAAAACGCTTAAAGCAAATGCATATTTGTAGAAAAGAGAGAACATTCTTGACTTTGGTATTTGAGTGACATCAGGCGTGACAAAGTAACAATGCTTATTAAAAAAAAAAAACAAAAAAGAAAAAAAATATATATATTCATACATATATATATATATATATATATATACATACATATATATATATATACATATATATATATACATACATACATACACACACACACACACACACACATATATATATATATATATATATATATATATATATATATATATATATAATATATATATATATATATATATATATATATATATATATATATATATATATATATATATATATATATATATATATATATATATATATATATTCACGAGCCTAACCTGGGGGTTGATTTATCTGGCCCTAAACACACTATGAAAATCACCTGATTGCCCAGTTAAACTCATGAAAAGAAGTAAGTTAACAGTAAATTAAAATGGTTTCCAAAACAAATGCAAACTTCACAATTTACATTTATTGCAAGGATCAGAAGGGTATTGCAAGGGAGCTCCTCACTAGCTCCGTGGCACTGATATTACGTTACTCACAAAGCAAGGTGTCACTCTAAAAGATTTCCGATCTACAGGAAAATGCTTAACTATAGAATTAATTATCTTTAGCAATAAAATCCCTGTGGGGGAACCTAGATGACATAAATACACAGGTTCTGCCAAGTAGGCATGTAAGTCTTCAGGAATGAATCTTAAAGTGATCTTCCATGTCGGGAATTAAGGAATTGGCACCGTGGGCGAACAGGTGGACACAGCAGCAAATGCCTATTCTGCAAGACGAACTTACTGTTACATTGATGCTAAGAAAACATTTCCTAGTTTACACTTAGGGAATGCTGGAGGCTGAGAGGGAGTAATATGAAATGGCAAGGTTTTCAATTGCTTACGTTACTCGAAATGAAAATGTTAACACTTCAGTATTTTTCCTCAGAACTCCAAGGGACAGAAATATCAGAAAGATTGAAAATTATAGTGGAAGACGGGGGGCCATAAGAACTCCAAAATCCAGACCATACCTTTCCCGTAGGATCTGCTGTCTTGATAAACGTAGGCCAGACTTTGCAATAAGGCAAGGGACTTGGTGTGACTGTTGCACAACAAAGAGATACTAGGTCAGAGGGAAAGGACAGTTGGAGACTGGCCTGACAAGGACTCTACTCTGATGCTGGCTGCCAAGAAACTCCCATCTCCCTGGGTCGAAGCCTTTATATAATCTCTGGTCCAGTCCCCAAGTCCTATGGGTCGCATGTGGCGTTTGACTGTTACCTGCCGGTTTCCATGTTTTTGGCGGCACACAAAAGCGGTGCTGGAAATAAGAAGAAGAAAGCCCAAGGGAAATCGAAGGGTGACAAATGTGAGATTAAAAGGCTCAGAGAGAAGGGGTGGAGTTTGTGGCGAAGGCTCCGAGAACTTTAGCAGATGTTAATGTCAGGGTTGTTTTGAACATCCCCAGCTTCTCGGTTCTGGGTGGTTGTGTCTTTGACTCACCGTCTGTACTTTTACTTGATTTAACTAAATTTGAAAAGTGAGTGAAGCTTCACGTGCTCTTGCAGACTGCAACTGCACGTTACACAAGAAGATATATATATATATATATATATATATATATATATATATATATATATATATATATGTGTGTGTGTGTGTGTATATATATACACATAAAATCATGAAGCTACAAATATCGCTTAATATCAAATTCACGCTACCTCGGAAATATCCCCGATGGGGAATTATCACCGAAGGGGAATTTATAAGTGATAAATGGATTTGAAGATAGCAGAGAAGTATCAGTAATTGCCCGAAATTAACTGACAGTAAAGTAAAATCAGTCTTAGATAGAACTAGAAGATATAGCGTTAATCTTAACATCTAATACAGCGATAAAAAAGTTAATAATGTTTTAGCTCTTCGAGATTAAAAGTGAGCCTGACATAGAAAAGGGAGGCAGACAAGGTAGGAGTAAGATGAAAACGAACCTCCTTGAGGCTTAAACAATCCTTGGAGAAGCAATTGATTGGGAAAGCAAATGCACACTTCACTTCATGAAATCGCAGAGGAATTTCACCTGCAAATTATATGGCGCGATTGAGGTATTTGATAAGAAAATATTTTATTAGATTTGATATTTAAAAATGGCAGTGATTTTCCTTTCATTTTTCCATTATTATTAATGTTAATCACTTAAGAGAAAAATTCGTGTGGAACAAGCCTTAGAAGACCGTTAACTTGTAAACCAAGTGTCCACAACAAATAAATACAATATACGTAAAAAACTATTAACATGAAAAACATCACTTCACTTATAAAAACTGGCGCAGTGGTGTATGTTCGTTTTGGATAATATAGTCACTTCGGAGCGTCTGCGTTTAGTAGGAAGACCATTTCACTGTTTAATTAAGGCAATAGGGAATTTTAAAAATGTAGTTCGTTTCTTGGCAAAGAAGCAACGTGGGTCCTCGGCATAAGGTAAGTGCTACGGCTGATGACCAAGGTATTATAAGGTTTGCGTAAGTGTGGCGTGCAGTTTCGTATTTTTCATATTTCATTATTCACGGTATTTGAAATAGGTATGAATATGCCTGTATACGTACGTACGTACGTATATTTTCATGTCTATATATATTGAGGTATGTTTGGTGAAAATAAAGATCGTTGTCTAAACTGTTCTGGTTGGGCGAGGTCTATTTTCGGACCTTGAATTTAACGACCTCCTTGAGACGTTCATCTTTAAGAATCCGGAAGAGATATCCCGAGATGTCGTCAAGTGGCATTGGGTTCAGTTCTGCCTCATTGTTTTTGGCTATTTCGCTCACTATTTTACTGTCCGTTGATTTATTTAAAATATAAGAAAAAATATACTGATGTAAATCTAGGTAGAAAAATATATAGGAAATGCTTTCGGATTTAACTAAAGAACCGTTTATAGGAGAATCGCTCGTAAATACTATGTACATTAAGGCAATGATTACTGTATGAAGTGAAACTATAAATTCAATTCCTGTCTCATCACCAATCGCTTTAACTTTTAGTAGTTTCCTTTCTTGATGATTACCGATTGGCTGTAATGGTTCAGGTAAATTACAAGTCTCATGATATAATAATTTTTTAAACTGCAATTGAAGTTCTTGTACGTCCGTATATGAACATTTTCTGTTTCAATATTCTGAAATTCAATGTTGTGGTCTATATGAATGTGCCATGAGGATCTTCAATCATATTCTTATTTTAATGAAGGAAAACACTATACCTTCATATACAATGAGAATATCTAACGTATGTGATTTTCTTTTCATTTTAGGACTATGAATACAGACATACAGGCTTAGTGAATATTAATGTCTGTTTTTATTCCTGGTCTATGAATTCTCCATTAAGTCTTACACATATCCGTCATCAAGGTTTGCACATGGATATCAGACCCCTTGAGTGAGAATATTAAATCAGAACATTGTGATTTCGGATTTATAATCATCATGAAATCAGTTTAGCTTGCTTAATTTTCATAGACTCCAATTCCAACGTCACCCGTATTTAATGTAAATCAGCAAACCAGATTTCAGTTAGTGGCAATGACATTTTCTTTATATAACCCCAAGTCTGCAGCCGAATTCACTGAAAGGTTAATGCCCAAAGCTGCTTCACTCTGAATGAAAATATCCCAAGGGTTTATTAATAGCTTGCCGGCGATATCCAATTCAGTTGCTTTAAACCTGTTCTCTTTTGCCTACTCTTCCGGTCTTTCTGTGGTGCGGTGAGCGTTTATAGACGTTGTTATATTTTGTGAATATACAGATTGTGTGTTAGGGTGTGTTTCCTTTCAGTGTGATGTCTTGGGTTATTTCTGTCTGCCGATGCAGATGACTTTTTAAGTAAAAGTAGGTTAATCGTTTTATTTAATTTTCTTCTGCAACGTTGCATGACGCAATTAGTGTAGGTTTCACCTGGCCGTTTTTACTGTTGTTGCAGGATGGGATAAGTTTAGACCCCGGAATTGGCTAAGAGCCAGAATGCTGTAATGCACGCAATTGATATTTCTAAATTTTAGAAAGAAGAAAGAGCAATAAGTTTTTCAGTGTGTTTCTAATATATTGGCACAGAAACAGTTGGTTCAAAGAGGGTATTTAGAAAACGTTTTAAAGGCCAGTGCATATGATGATGTGCGACTGCCGCCATCATTATTCAGGTTGATGTAATCCTCTTTTAAAAATGGCAGTTTGTGAGAAAATCGGTTTGGTTAATTTGGCATGCGTGATTTGCTGGGATCTTAGTATTCCATGAAATATTGATTTACTTGCTTTTGTTGTTAAAAGTTAATTTGGCATAGACAATAAATGATATTCTCGTGTGTAAACGAAGTTTTCCATTGAATATTCTTTTTAAGTTCATGCGAGATAACTTTAAATTCCACAAACACCTTTCATACGGGAGTAGAAATTAGCTAATTTGAGTGATAACAGAAATACTCCATGCTTAACACCTTCACAGCCTTCTATTTATTTAATTCTCCCTTTCCTTCTCTAATTGCCAAGAAATACAAACCTTTGGTCATATTTTGTATTCGTTAAAAGTGTAGAGTTGTATTTTCAGAAATTGTTTTCATGTTCCAAAGAAATTGATCATGGAAATGTATTTTTTATGTTTGATGATATCTTTAGCCCCAAAGCAGAAAATGCCTTCATATTTTCGAATAAACATAACGCATAATCTGTGCGTATGTTAAATTTTTATTTACGCATTTTTTAACCCTAGTGTCTATACCGAAATACACCCATCACCGTTACTGGTTAATTGTGGGATTAAATAACTGCAACTAGCTCATTTCTTACTTCGTAATGAACAAATAATATGATAAGGCGATGAAAGCAGCTCGGGCTCTAAAACACAAAATTCAAAACCACTAAAACATTAAATAAAAAACTGCTTAATGTGCTTATTGTTTTCTTGTTTACTTTCGGTTCCTGTAATACGCCTCATTGTCAAGTAACCCTATTCAAATATATTGTGTTTGATAGTATCAGAGAGAGAGAGAGAGAGAGAGAGAGAGAGACAGACAGACAGAATTCAGTTCGTATCATTTTGTGATTTCAGCGTTTGGGCAAACCCACAGCAGGTTATATTGCAATGGCATCCACTATCGTTACACTCGAGCGTTCAGATTTCGGGTTCAGCAGAGATCTGTCCCAATCATGGCGGGACATTCGAAGGGGCTGAGCTGATTAAGACTTTCGAGGATTATTATTGTTGGATGAAGGTGTTTGCTTTGCCAGAGGATGACGAAGTGTTTAGTTACTTATTCGACGTCCAAGCGGGATTGTTATGTCGATCGATATCAGTTTACATGATCATTCTTACACAAGAATTATTTGAAGAATTATTCACGATGTTATACAGTTAGTAATTGCATTAAAGGGTTTATCCCTTACTGTAAGTTTTAATGAATTATATTCAAATAGTAAGAGAGCGTTTTTTTTCTCTTAGCTAGTCCCGCACTTAGAAATTTGCATTTGTGTTGGAAGTTTCATAATTATCGACGTAAATGTTTAAATATTCCATTTTCAAACGTTCGATTTTATTTGAGATTTTTGTTATATGGTTTGATCCAATCTGTACTTTTAGTTCTACTATTTTTCTTCAGTTTAAGAAAAGAAAGGTTTTCTGTATATTTTGCAAATACATTTTCGTTATTCATGGTGCAAGATTTTATTATTTGATTGTTTATATATATATATATATATATATATATATATATATATATATATATATATATATATATATATATATATATATATCTGTGTGTGTATGCACAAACTAATTTTCATAAAGTAATATTTCAACCTATTTGTAAGAAAAATATGAATGCTTACGGCAAAATCTGGTGGCAAGTTACGGCATTTGCTGACACTTTCATAGATGTTTCTCAAAAGCAAGATGTGAGTCAAAAGTTACACCTAGAATGATTAAGGCTTCAGACTCATTCAGCAGAGCCCCACCCACCTGAAGGGAAGGATGGGGTGGGGTGGAAGATCCGTACGAAATTTACACTTACACACAAGTGGTAAAAGCTTTAGTTCTACAGCAGACCCACACTATATACACATACAGACTCACATAATTTATATATATATATATATATATATATATATATATATATATATATATATATATATATATATATATATATATATATATATATATATATATATATATATATATATATATATATATATATGTGTGTGTGTGTGTGTGTGTGTGTTTTGTGTATGTTCTTGATTGTATGTAGCATGGGTGAGAGTATTACTAATGATCAGAAGTGTGTAAGAGATATAGAAGGTTCTGTAATAGACCATGAAAATTACTGCTGTCAGAGAGTCTTGTTTTTTAGGGGGATTGGTGATGGAGTGAGACCACAGGTTTTTCATGATGTTTCAATCTTTGTGGTAGTCTTAAACGTTTTGTGATCTACCTCCCCTAACCCCCGAAAAATGGTTCTCTGACAGTAATGATTTTCATTGTCTATCACACGACCTTCGGTATACAGTATTATAAAACTCGACATATTTCCTATGATAAACATGGCCACTACCAAAGACACACTATTGTGCTCTAATAATGAGTACCAACATTAGTCATAACGGCTACAATACCCCCTTCCCTAGTAACCCTCTCTTCCCTAACTGCTTTTAGCAGCAGTTAATTACACCGTCCTTTCGTGTTTTAAATCAGCACTAATTATGATGGCGAGGTTTATATTGTTATATAACGAAGGCCTTGCCTACTTTGTCACGGCAGTATTTTCATAGTTCAACGCCGAATGCTATCTTACACACACAAACACACACACAACGCCCCACTTTGTGTCGGCTTTCTTCTAACTTGTGTAAACGTCAGTTGGAGGTCATTATTCTTGTTTGAAGGTAAACACAAGACTTGATCGATGCCCTTTGAAATTCTGTTTCATGTTATCAATTAAGTATCGACCGGTCCTGGCAGGTTCTTGACATTTCTTTGAGTGTGACTCATTAAGGATGAGATAATTATAAAGATTTTCCATATCTTGACTATCGTTCCGTTTAAAATGGCTGTTATATTTACCCTTGAGAAGTATTGAGAGAGAGAGAGAGAGAGAGAGAGAGAGAGAGAGTGAGTGCGTGTGTGTTGTTCGTCAGAGCTGCAAATATTCTGCCAGGTAGGTAACACCTACATTAAAATCTACTGATCCGAGTTGTTCATGGATGACCCCTGCCCATAGGAAATGGTGCGTGCAACTATTCATCATCTTTTTATTGTCTCGTCTTTTTTTTTTTTTTTATTTCCCGAGCACACCAAGTACAGTCGCGTGCGAAGGTGTTCGGATATTTATCGTCTGTAGTTTTTCTCTTGATTAACCATTTGTTTGTGGACATTATCGTTCCTAAAGGATGGCGGCAAGAATGTAGTTATTCGCATGAGGTTGCCTGGCGTGTAGATGATGAACGATATTTTTCGGTTTTTTTCAACTCGTGTCGCTGCACGCTAGTAACATTCATAGTTGGATCTCTCTCTCTCTCTCTCTCTCTCTCTCTCTCTCTCTCTCTCTCTCTCTCTCTCTCTCTCACATACACACAAGGTTTTAAGTGTAAGTAATTTGGGGGTGGGGAAAGACTCTGGTTCATGTATAAAAAGTAGTTCAGGTTTGACGCTGTATTGAGCATTGGGTATATGTGACCTTTGGAGTACCTTTGATTACTTTTGTAGATTATATTGTGCAAGAGAAAGACTTACTTAAGAAACTCCGGGGATCAGATGTCTTGGTGTCAGTTGAATGACCCTTGTTCCCATATCGAGACCTGTGGAGTGAAGAAATTATTTGCTGTAGAGAAAAAAATTAGCAGGACAATCACAACAAAGATTTTTCCGAATATTAAGAACTTTCATTTGCAGTTATATATCATATTCAAGCTGCTTTTTAGTTCATTGTCCATACTTGCTAAGATTGATGAATCCCATGCTTTCCCTTTCACTTTCGCTAAGCCAGTCTATTTCTCAGTTTTTTATTAACTGGTAGTTACTATTTTATTTATGTATTTATTTATTTATTTATTATTATTTTTTTTTTTTGCTTCCACTCTGTTTAATTTCCTCTCTGTCCCTATCGGGATTTCCATTTTCTCTTTAGTCTTGACAAAATCTGTTAGAAGGGGATATCGTATGTTTTTCTTTTACAGATGATATTTTCTTTCACTGTTCCTTAAGCTCTTGATAAACTAGTCGATTATCAAGCCAACGCATTTTATTGTCCAGTTTCACGGTATTTTGTTTTCCTCATGCCAGTGAATTGAGAATAATATACAGTTTTGATTTTCCTTATTATTCAGAACAATTATCGGTTTTTGTGCTTTTCCGTTGATTACCTGTTCCCTTTTATATTCCGATCCACAGTGACCGAATATCCTTATTCTTATACTTCTCAATGCTTTTACATCATTTAATGTTGCTCTTATTGCCGTTACGAGTGAGGGGGTTTGGGTAGATGGTCCCGGTGGTGTTCCTTCCCTTGTGTCTTATGGAGGAAGTTCAACCCCGATTCTGACCATCTCATTCATTTTCACGATGACTATAACCTTATTATCATTAATAAAGAAGGAAAAATACTCATATGACATTTAGAAGCACTGTTGCCAAGATGAAACTCTTGCTTTGCTACTCGAGACTTTTTTTCCCCAATTTTGTTACATTCCTTTCTCTATTCTCTTACCCATCTTCACCTACTTGGTAGTGTGGCATTCAAGGAACGAGTTAAAGGGGTTTGGGTTTGTCTAGAAGTTTAAAGTTGCCGAGTCAGCGAGAAATACACACTGTTTATTCAGTCCCCATCACTCTTTCTCTCTCCCTCTCCCTCTCCCTGAGATCCATCTTGCTTCAGTCTCGCTGAATATGAGTTAAAAATGCAAATCCTCTTTACTTTAGAATGCAGATAATTAAATGCCTGAGGCCTTATTCATCTATTGTATGGACATATTCCATTGCTGAGGACGTGACGTAAGTCTATTTGATTCTATTGGATTTATTTTCTCTTTTCCTGGTAGGTTGCAATGCAATTAGTTTTCATTTTCAGCTCCTTCTGTCACTTCTGTTGTCATCAGGAAAGATTAATTAGATTTATATTATTTATGTGCTGTCACGTTTAGGATTATGGTTCGTATTCACTCGTGAACCTGTTCTGATCGGGAAAGATTAACTAGATTTATCTAAGTTGTGTGCTTTGACGTTTAGGATTATGGCTGTTATTCCCACTTGAACTTTGGATAACCTCTTCGAGTCTACATTAACAGTTCCATGAGCATTAAAGTCTTTAGTTTTCCTCTCTCTCTCTCTCTCTCTCTCTCTCTCTCTCTCTCTCTCTCTCTCTCTCTCTCTCTCTCTCTCCTGCAAATAAGGAGCATTCTTGTGCGTGGAGTACTAAGAAGGTGAACGTAGTATACGTGAAGCGATAAGGAGATTACGATTTTTGAATTTGTTATCTGCCCATTAACTTCAGATGTTGAATTGTGTTTATAAGTTGTGGAGATTTGCACTGTCAAGGGGGTATATTGAGGGTTAAGAGACATCTATTTTAATTTGCGATAAGATTCTTTGGAAGGGCGAGTGGTAAGCCTATAAAAAAATGTTATGCCTAATTCTCTCATCATTCCCACGTTCCTTCCTCTCCCCTTTTTTTGCGGGGGGCGTGGGTGTTTCGCAGTATTTGCGAGGAAAAAGGTAAATACCCTTCCTCCTAGCTTCTTTGCAAAGGGATAAACCAAAAAATACACGTTTAAAGAAATAAAGCAGATTTTTTAAGATGATTCTTTTTATAGAGAAATATACAATACAGGAAATGTATTGTTTCCCATTAATAATTTTTACTAGGAGCGGAAATCTTTATACTATTAATCGTAAACTTTGTCATTTCCTACTCCCCTTCTCTTTACGCCCGTAAAGTTCTTCATAAAAATGTGTTTGTTTGGGCTTTCTTTCCCTCGCTCGAATATGTACAAAAAAGAAAGTTTACAATAAACTCGCACTTTGGATTTTTTATAGTACTATTAATGGAGCATTTTTCTCTATAACGCTCGCAAAGACGACACTTGTTTCTCCTGAATGTTCAGACCAGATTTCGTATCAATCAGCAGTTGGATTGAGTTTCCTTCCTTTTATGGTAATGAGCGTTCATCACGCACGACCGTGGCTCAACGCGATTGCAAAGGTCTCTCTCTCTCTCTCTCTCTCTCTCTCTCTCTCTCTCTCTCTCTCTCTCTCTCTCTCTCTCTCTCTCTGTTTTTAGCGTTTCCTGGAGAAAATTTTTATGGATTTGAAATATACTGAGAGGAAACTCAAAAATGTATAATGAATTTTTAATGCATATTCGAACTTAAACCATTTGTCAGAAAGCTCACTGCCTCCTTCCGCCAAATACTTTGTTTTTATTAGGCACATAATAGTTCCACGTAGAATACTATTAAGTCATTTATTTTATCAGTCGCCAAATAGCCAGTGAAGCTTGGGTGGAGGTCATTTGTATATGGAGGATAAATGTTGTTGCCCGTAATATTTATGGGCAACTCTCAAGCACGCGTTGAAGTAAAGGAAACGTTTTTCATGTGAACTGAAATTACAATAGAGTTTGTTCTTGGGTTTGGTAGGTCATGTGATTTAGCATACAACATCGCAGATAAATGATTAGATGCTTTTAAAATCTGATATATGTATCTAGTGAATATTATACATATTTTTCACAAGTATACAACTTTTCCCTAGGAATGAGTGGCTTCTGATTATACGTAAATGATAGGTCAAAAGCTGTGACAAGTTTAGTATGGAACCGGAAAATATAACTTTCTTTCTCGCCGACTGTGGACGGAGACAATCACCTAACTACCCAGGATGTAGAATTTGAAGTCAAATGCCTTGTTATCTTAATTTTGTTGAAAACACACACAAAGTATTAAGACTTAGGGTTTTGAACGTGCCTGGTTTTGGAACCAAAGAGGAAATATATATTAGTAGTCATGCACTCTAAGGTGATACTATGCATTGCAGTTAGAACAGAATTAAGCCCGACTGCTCTCCTACCTCCTGTCGACAAGGATCCTTTTTTTTTTTATTGGCAAAAACTTCTTTCATGTTCTAGCTTCGAGAAAGGCTCTTCAGTGGAGAGTTTCAGCTTTATGTAATTCTCGTTAAAACATAGCTGGTGCTTTTCAGTTTTTACATCGTGATGATTCGTTAACCAGTTTTTCATTTTACCTTAAGGGCTCAGTTCCTCGTTAGGCGAGTCGATAGAGTTGTGGACTAACACTCGCTAGGCCCGAGTTCGAGTCTCCGGACGTCTAATGAAGAATTAGAGGAATTTATTTCTGATGATAGAAATTCATTTCTCGCTATAATGTGGTTCGAATTCCACAATAAGCTGTAGGTCCCGTTGCTAAGTAACCAATTGGTTCTTAGCCACGTAAAATAAGTCTAATCCTTCGGACCAGCCCTAGGAGAGCTGTTAATCAGCTGAGTGGTCTGGTAAAACTAAGGTATACTTTTTTTAACCTTAAGGGCTCACAAAATAAAATGGTGGTAAGAAATATTAATATCAGCTGAGGTTGAAGAATTTGGGAGTTTCGTTCATTTTAGTTTTCTGTAAAAGCAAACTATTGAGATGGCTATTTGTTTGTCCGTCCGCACCTTTTCTCTCCGCCCTCAGATGTTAAAAACTACTAAGGCTAGAGGGCATCAAATTGGTATGTTGATCATCTACCCTCCAATCATCAAGCATACCAAATTGCAGCTCTGTAGCCTCAGTAGTGTTTATTTTATTTAAGGTTAAAGTTATATATGATCGTGCGTCTGGCACCGCCTTACCAAATTGCAGCTCTCTAGCCTCAGTAGTTTTTATTTTATTTAATGTTAATGTTGTATATGATCGTGCGCCTGGCACCGCTTGAGGTGCCAACAACAAAGGCCAGCGCTGGGCCGTGGCTGAAAGCTTCAGGCAGCATTATATAGAAAACTCGATTGCGCCGAAGAAACTTGGGTGCATGTTTTACTTGTTTAATTAGTGGTATTAGTTCATGCATTTCAGGAAGGACGTTGCTGTGAAAGCCACTAGTTTCGTTAAAAGTCAGAAATCCCTAATATTTCAAGGCTTCAAGGCAGGCATTTTCCCCGTAGGGGGTTAGTGCCGTCAGTGCACCTCATGCGGTGCACTGTAGGCATTACTTAAGGTTCTTTACAGCGTGCTTTCGGCCCCTAGCTGCAACCTCTTTCACTCCTTTTACTGTACCTCCTTTCATATTCTTTCTTCCATCGTACTTTCCACCCTCTCCTAACAATTGATTCATAGTACAACTGCGAGGTTTTCCTCCTGTTACACCTTTCAAACCTTTTACTGTCCATTTCCGTTCCAGCACTGAATGACCTTATAGGTCCTAGTGCTTGGCCTTTGGCCTAAATTCTATATTCAGTTCAATTCAATTCAGGCATTTTTCATCAGGTTTTTATAAGTTGTCTTGCGAAAGTGGTAACTATCAAAGCTTCATCTGAATACATTCTAGTAAAATGATCTGTTGGTTTTTCGACAAGTGTTTTGTAATATTCAGGTGTTTTGTAGAATTTTTATGTTTTTCAGAGAAGTAAATAGAATTTATTTGCCAATAAGAAGTTTTTTACTTCTTTTTGGGACATGATCTAAAGACTGGTGCCCTTGTATGTCAGAATATGCCGCAAGTCAAGATCCAAACTTAATTCATAATAGTTGATATTCTGATCATTTGCTTACCCGTGCATTTATAATTTTGCAGAAATTAGTAACAACTGCACTGATTTATAATTCACATGCTACTACTTCATATCGACATTTTCAATAATGAAATGATACGGAGCGTCGAATGTTTATTAATTAGAGATCTAACACCCTTGGAGTCCACATCACTTTTGTCAGCCTTGCAATTCTGAATCTTTATATGTGCATTCATCCAAGCACAAGGTTGGGTTGAAAACAGGATACCACGAGCTATCACATAAGTTGGGAAGGTTTACCTCCCCTTCTGCCAAAGAATATTAACTATGTCTTGTGAAAATACGTCCTAAACGTCCCCTTGTAAACGTTTCCATTCTTGGTAATAACTGGAGAATGTCAGTAAACAAGACTGAGATGTGCGCACGAGTGCAGTTCTGTTTTGCCAAATACTGTAGGTATTATTTCTGCGCAATATTTTCAAGGCTAAGATTTTACGTAGTTTACACATTACTCTTCCCGCCGGTGGTCCCAGCTTATTTGATCAAGTAGTTTCCGTGTTTCCTACTAACCGACTTTTCATGAAAAATAGCATCATAAATACTCTTGATGAAAGTTATTGATTAAAAGGCGAATTCCGCTTTAAACTAAAACAAACCGTACGGTTTGTAGCTAAACACTATATTGGATATTTTAATGATTTTTCAAATCATTTTATGATTAAATACGTTTCAGTGCATTTGGCATCCCTTTTTATTTTTTATTTTTTATTTTTTGTATGTTATTATATCTATATTAAGCATCTTGTAAAGTGAAAAATAAACTAAGGGTGAGCAGCATACATTTCATGATTCCAGTTTCGGTGAGCCTAGGCAATTTCTGGTGGTTTTTTTGTCAGCTTAATTACAGTAATTTATTTATTGTGACTGAAATCAATTGCACTTATATTACTTTTCCACACTACAGATCAATAAACAAGTACATAAGAATTTTTAGAGAGATTTCCATAGCCACATACAGATAAACTGTTAAGGCAAGCGGACAGTGTCAGTTATGTTTATAATTTTTTATATACATTGAATAACATGAATTCATATGATGAAATCATTTACTGTTAAATGTATCGGTAGTATTCGTATTTCCTTTCCAAGATTAGGTTATGATTGTATGTCTGTCAGTTAATGTTAAAATTTGGCAGAATACCGTGAAATGGTTGTTACTAAAATGAATATGTTATGATAATTAGACCTTACTTTTTAGTATGTCCACTTATCCCTTTATCTGGTTAAAAATGCAGATGGCAATTGAAGGGAGCAAGAAATTAGATGTATTAGTAAAAACCTTTGTCTGAGATCACTTAGCATAAAATATGTTAGAGACATGATTTTCTGATCTGTCAATGGCAAGTGTAATAATAAGTTTTCTTAGGTAGAAGGGGTATGGGAGGGAAGTTTCTGTATTGAAATTTTACGGATCAATTCGTAAGCTAAATGGAAAATACGTGAAACTGTTTAATTCATTGGAAGGAATTCGGTGGAAACATTTTTAGAAGTTAGATATAGTAGGTACTACGTTTTCAGATAAACTATAGGTGCTGTGGAATGAATTTCATATGCTGTTTTATAGGACAAGGTAATTTATAAGGATTGTATATATATATATATATATATATATATATATATATATATATATATATATATATATATATATATATATATATATATATATATATATATATATATATATATATATATATATATATATATATATATATATATATATATATATATATATATATATATTATATATATATATAATATATATATTGAATTAAAACAAGCATGTTATAAAAATTATTTATTGGATAGCAATATGGTTAAATCGTTTTGTCGGATGAAAAAGCTTATGTGGAATCTTTATCTCTCTCTCAGTTTGAATATATAGCTCTCTAATTTTGAACTTTTGACACATTAACTGCGGTGTCCTTTGCATAATATTTTTCTTGGTCTGTTTATGACAAAAGTTATAATAAGGTTACTTTAGATAAGCGCTTAAAAGGCAAGAAACTTAGGTACTTTCATCAGTACAAAGGCACGCTCTCTCTCTCTCTCTCTCTCTCTCTCTCTCTCTCTCTCTCTCTCTCTCTCTCTCTCTCTCTCTCTCTCACACGCAAGGGCAAATATGGACCAGTTTATGCTGAAGACTTTTATAGTCTGAACTAAATACCTGTTAATGAAGGGGTTCCGTTGATCTGTATAAGAAAAGTATTGCATCTATATTTTTGTGTTGCACGTCACATATGTGCACCTTATATATAATGCTGATTGCTTTTTGAAGTATATCTTTTAGCAAGATATTTAGAACCCCTCCAGTTGAGAGGGGTTTCGGCAGTTAGGATTCAGTTGGTGAAATACACATGAACATTCCTTTAGCACTTCAACAGTTCTTAACTGGGGCACTAGTAGGAAGCGGCGCTATTATTTACTCTTAGACAGAAAATAACAAGTAAGGCTCAATTGAGTTTTCTGTACAGCATATAATCAAGGCCACCGAAAATAGATCTATCTTTTGGTGGTCTCGGTATAATGCTGTATGAGCCACGGCCCATGAAACTTTAACCACGGCCCGGTGATGGCTTGTCCTATATCATTGCCAGACGCACGATTATAGCTAAATTTAACCTTAAATAAAATAAAAACTACTGAGGCTGGAGAGCTGGAATTTGGTATTTTGATGATTTGAGGGTGGATGATCAACATGCCAATTTGCAGCCCTCTAGCCTCAGTAGTTTTTTAGGTCTGAGGCGGACAGGGAAATTGCGGACGGACAAACAGAACCGGCACAATAGTTTTCTTTTACAGAAAACTAAAAATGGGAAAAGAAAAGAGGAGAGAAATTTCTAGTGTAATTAAATACTGTTGAGGGATATACAAGAGAAGCTGGAGGAGCTAGTGAAAGAATTTGAAAGTATTTGCAGGAGGAGAAAGTTGAGAGTAAATGAGACCCTTGGAAAGACGTGAAGGTGTAGAAGTTAGAGGTTTCACGAATTTAAGAAAGCAGTGCGCCCTTTCACATTTAACCATATTTTCTTCGTTTGAACAATTGCAGTCATGTATTGTTACTCATTCGTTTTTCGTCGGTTATCAAATTTATATTTTTGATAACGTATACAATTCCCTGCCATTCCCCGACTTGCCTTTTCCCTTTCATGTACTAAGAAATAACCTAAAATTTTTAAAGTTGAATTGTCAGAAATGCTAATTCTAGGCAGTGTTTGTGAAACTTTTTTTTTTTTTTTAGATTTTCTCCCTATACCTTTTGCATGCAGTCGTCCTTGACTGCTTTCTAAGCGTATAAATAAAAATACAAATAAGATAATTAAACGCCTCTTCCTTGGACATTGTCATTCTCTTGTGAACGTGAGCGAAAACTAGTTTTGTCAAGTGAAACTTTTCCTTTTAAGGCAGTGCATTCAGTTCACGACAAATATTCATTTCCATTATGTTTGAGTCTGTCTGGAGATTCAGTTGGAGAGTAAAGAATAAAGTTTGATAAAAACGCTGAGAGATTTCTATGCTATTCGCCTATTCTTTGAAACAGTATCCATAGTGCATGTGGAGTAAGAAAAGGTCTCCAAGAAACATATTTCCGAATTCGGTTAAGGAACTGCATCACTTGTCGAATTTCTTCTGACACGAAAGCTCTGGTTTTGTTCAACAGGTTGAATTTAATATCCCTGTGCTGTTGCTATTATGTTGTTATTCTATTGTTTTGTCGCGTTATGATTTTTTTTTTTTTTTCATGGGTATCATTCAGTGGTTTTTGTCGGGGTTTTAGTTCAAGCTGCCATTATCGACATCACGCGTAGAACCCATACTAGCTCAATCTTCTTGATGTTATTTGGTAATGAGAATTGTAAGAGTGTAAGTTTGTTTCTTTTGTTTTTCGCGTTATAAAGCCGAATGTTAATTATTATTATAATTAACTTGCACTGGCCTTTCACTTTTGTCTTCTATATTATTTATGAATAATAAATATTTTCATTTATATGAGGGGAAAATTCAAATATTGCAATTTAATGAATTGTCATTTTTATCAACATTAACCATCATTCACTCCGGAAGATATAAAATATTAAAACCGTTCCATTTAAGAAGTGCCTTATGGTTTGGAATTTTCTCAAGTAAAATTATATGATAACGTTCCAAGTTTTATTGCACTAAATTAAAAAGAAATATGCTGTTAATTAGATTATAATTCCTTTCATGGTCCGGGAACGCGAAGCGTCTGGAGTTCTCGGTCATTTGCATTGAAATGAAATTTTTCTTTAAGCTACTCTAAAACTAAAGCTGCAGTTCATCTTATGCTGTTAATTTCAACACTACTGCTTTCTCGTGATTTTGAAAGTCTCTGGCCGACACACTTATCCTTTTATTTATTTTGGAATTTTTAATATAATATCATCATTTTCATACAAATACGGATAAGCAGCGGAAAAACATTCCCAATATAATGGTAAATTAAACTATTTTTGCGTGAAATAGTTTTTCTTTTATAATATATATATATATATATATATATATATATATATATATATATATATATATATATATATATGTGTGTGTGTGTGTGTGTATGTTTGTGTTTCTCTGTATGGATGTACGATATTTATACGGGCGTGCGTGATTCTCTTCGTAACTTGAAGATTTTTGCACATTATCAAGACCACTAAAATGTGAGTTTCAGGTATGATTACTGTATTTGATACAAGGAATTACTCCCGTACATTGAGAAAAATCTCTTCATTCCTTTCTCGGCTATCTTATCTCATTTATTTCAGTTGCACTATGGATTTGTTTTGATTCAGATCTGAAAAAAAAGTATTATGACGTGGTTTTTGAGTGCGTTTTTAATGGATTTTATCTGCAGTAATTACTGCTCGCTGTTCTTAGACTACTTTGTTCTCTGTGACGCATATATCAAGAGCTAAACTGGTGTAATCTGTTAAAAAAAGAAATTATATTTCTTTAGTATACCTTAGATGCCTTTTCACATATACACAGTGTTCACTTGAACACGCTGACAATTATGGCTTTTTGGCAGATTTGGATATCTAAGAGTTACATATGTATTAATAGGCAAACCTTCAGATTTCTGAAACTCGAAGCAATTTGAATTTGAATAGGCAAATTATGTGGATAGGTTTAAAAAGGGTAATAGACTGATCTCATACATTTCACTGATTTGGAATGTAGTTTATCTGTCTCTCATATATTTGTACTGTTTCATATAAGCGTCTTTATTTTCAGTAACTCCTTTGTGGACGTTTTGAACAGATGCACACTGATATTGTATTCTAACTGAAAAATGCCCGTCTGAGAGACGAAGGCTTATTTATTTTTTGCTCGTCATATAGATTTTATTAAACAACAAGAAACGTAGAAGAGATTGGGTATCGAATGGAAAGAAGTCCCAAGAATTTGTAACTCTTCTGCTTTTTTCCATTTTTTCCCTAGACCCATCACACGCACACACACACCCACCCCCCTCCTCACGTCTCCCATAAACTTTTCCTATGATGTCTCTATACGAATAACTTGTCCCGTTGTTTCTCCTTATAAGCACATATTCTGGAGCAATTTACATTTTGCTTCATCGTAACCTTGCTTCATCTTTTGACTTTCGCCTTTGAACTTCAAGCTCTCATGTTCCCTCGTATATTAATTCAGTTCGTTGTTTGAAGCTTATACATCTACTTATTTTGTTATTAAATACATTGTTAATAAATCACACTTTTCCAAAGTACTATAAAAGTGTTTGTTTTTGGTTGAATACCTACTCATATAATATATATATATATATATATATATATATATATATATATATATATATATATATATATATATATATATATATATATATATATATTTATATATATAAATTATATATATATATATATTTGTGTATATACTGTATATATGTTTGTATATATACAAGTATATATACATATATATATATATGTGTATATATGTATATATATATATATATGCTAAGTATTTTCGTCTTATTACAAGAAATGGTCACAGAAACAATTGTTGTGACCATGTCTTGTAATAAGACGAAAGTACTTAGGATCTCATTGTTTCACTTTTCCATCATGGCTGTAACTTTGTTCGTATACTCATCATCACGTTTTTACCTTTTCGTGATTTAAAATCAAACACACACGCACACACACACACATATATATATATATATATATATATATATATATATATATATATATATATATATATATATATATATATATATATATATATATATATATATATATATATATATATATATATTATATATAGACATTATATATATATATATATATATATATATATATATATATATATATATATATATATATATATATATATATATATATATATATATGTATGTATATGTATATATATATATATATATATATATATATATATATATATATATATATATATATATATATATATATATATATATATATATATATATATATATAGTATATATATAAAGATAAAGATATCGCATCTTATTGTCCGTTAAAATTCATGGCTTTTGTGTTAAATTCTTGTTTACACTCAGTTAAATTTCGGAAACTTGCATTTCATAAAATTGTATAGCTTAAGGAGGCAAGTTTAAGATAAATATGCCCTCTAGCCAAACTACTACTGGATTTCAGTTTTTCCACTCTGCATGTGTTAATTTCAACTGGAAGTGCAAAAAGTTTGAAAACGTTCTTTCCTCAGCTTTTCATGTAGGAAATATTCTCCCTTTCATCGTGGAAAGACTTGTAAAGGTCGTAATACTCTCCTCGTTTAACTAAATCGAGGACGGTCTGTTTCTCCTGTTATCCACGGTTCAACATGTCTACACTTACAATAATAGTTTGTCGATTATGCTGCAGTTTTTTTCTGCTTCTTATTTAATTCTATTTCTCTCTCATTATCTATCAAACTTGTAAATAATTCCTTGTTACCTTCTGTTACTTCTTTCAGGTGGACACCATATTCTTTGGAAGCTTGGATTTCAAATCAATGGCCTCTGTGGGGTTGTTCCATGTGATATGAAAATGCTGGGTAAATCTGAGCAGTTACTTGAGGAGTAAAAGGATTAGTCTAGTACTGTAGGTAAATAACTGGTAGAGAGGACAGTGAGCACACGGATTGTAAGAGTTCAGGTGCGAATGAAGAGGGGTTTTCTGAAAACTATATATTTCATGTCGGTGGTTGAACACTTTGAAGTTTTGTTCATTTTGTAGGATAAAAGACAGAAAAAATAGAAAAATTCAAGCGTGGAGTAGGGTAAGAGGTTGCTGAAAGGAATTTCGCCAAGAGTGAAAGGGAAGGTTTAATGAGTGAATGAGAGGCTTCGTTTGAATGGTGTGTGTGGAATTGACTTTTTTTATGTATTGTGACCATGAATGTGTTTTCTTTCTGCTAATTATTTTTGTGCGTGTGTGGACGGGGTTTGTAGATAAAACGTAATAAAAAATACTAATGCCTTTATTTTCCTGTGAGCGTATGTTTTCACGTGTAATTATGCCTTTGCGTTCATTGTGTGAATATGCATGTAATATTAACGGTAACGTGAATGGTAATCAGGAGTCTTTTATTTCCTCTTAGTTATTCCTTTCCACAATGTTTCTTTATACCTTACTTCCATTTTTTATAAACTCGAATTTATGGCATAAATGAGACCATTTATTCTTCTCCTGCCTTCAGTTCACTCTCTCAGTAGCTTGACTTTCTATACACATTCCAGCTGTATTGCTACTCGACTTATCTCTCCCAACAGTTAAATGACGCCTCTAATGACTCCAGTCATTTATGCATTCACTGAGCCTCTCTCTCTCTCTCTCTCTCTCTCTCTCTCTCTCTCTCTCTCTCTCTCTCTCTCTCTCTCTGATTTATTCAAAGTAAGGATTGGGATACATCTGCATCAGCAACATTTTAGGGGTGTTGCGTATGCAGTAGTTGTGATGAAATAGAACAGTTCTTCATCTAAAACAATTGGCAAAATCTGGCCGGCCCATGTTCATCATCCTATTTACTTTATTAATAAAATACGTTAGACGATTTGAGGCTCACATGGTTAATAACATCTTCACGAATTTTTACATACCTGGCAATACTGTCGGTAAGCTATAGGATAGCAGCATACTTATACTCAGCAAACTCTTGAAAAACAAGTATAGTCATTCACGGTGTTTTTATGAATTAACAGAAGGATTAAAGTGCAAATCCATTGTTGGTACCATTATACCTTGTTTAATGTATCATATACAGAAAGTTGTCATTGCTTCTCATGAGTACAATTTAATTTTAATTATCCGGAATTTGAAAAAATGACATTTATGAAAAATCAGTTTTGATTTATATTATGGAAGAACCAATTTTCCCGCTTCTGCATTCAGAATTTCATTCACTATGGCGTTTGTTTTGATTTAACCATTTTTTGCTGTGTTTCGAGAGCGGCCCTGGTAAAAATCAGTAAGTGTACACACACACACACACACACACACACACACACACATATATATATATATATATATATATATATATATATATATATATATATATATATATATATATATATATATATATATATATATGTATATATATATATGTGTGTGTGCATCACATACTATATATATATATATATATATATATATATATATATATATATATATATATATATATGTATGTATGTATGTATGTATATATACGTTTGTATTTGAACAGCAAGAAGTACAGTACCAAAACTGCCTAAGCCCACGATGCTGCTACATTAGTTTTTTCTGTTGGGTCTCTCTAGTAATTAAACATTGACTAACTTTTATTTAGCAAAGTTCGTGGAAACGTTACATGTTTCAGTGTTTTCACTCGAAAAATCGGCTATTTTTAAACTTTGGAAGATGGGCGGGTTTGTATGTGGTCTTCAAAAGACTTTCAAGGAAGAACAACATTGTATGCGTTGTTTTTCATTTGAGAGAAATTTAGTGATCTACACATAGACACAATATATATATATATATATATATATATATATATATATATATATATATATATATATATATATATATACATATATATATATATACATATATATATATATGTATATGTATATATATATATATATATATATATATATATATATATATATATATATATATATATATATATATATATATATATATATATATATATATATAGTAGGCAGGAGAAGGGCGCAGGAACACATACAGGACCAGTACATACATTTATTCGTCTAGGCGTTTCTTGACCCGTGGTCACATCATCAGGACATCATCTACAGTTATAAATTAAAAAGGACATTCAGCATAAATAGTTAAAAGTAAATATACACAAAACATAAAAAAACTTAAAATAGAAAATCAGTTGAACTTAAACAATCGCACTTAAATACATTTACACATTAAAGAACCAGTAAAAGAAAACTTAAAATGAACTTAATAAAAACTGAGCTTAATAAAAGGAACTTAAAAATAAACTTAAAAGGTAGAGCAGAAGGCGCACCTCTCAGGATGAAAGAGGAAAACACACTAAAAGAAAACAGCATAAAAACAGGAGGAGGAGGCGGACAAATGTAAACAAACAATCGCATCATGCTATGAATAGGGAACAGCCGATGATTGGCAATTTAGCGCCGGTACAATTCTTTTGATGTTGAGACTCTCAAGAGAAGCAGTTCTCCAGGTTCCTTAGCTTGGCCAATTATTCTAAAGTTGTTGTATTTTATTGGCGTCTTGCAACCTCTAGCGTGGGATCTTATATTTGAAAGTTCGGGATTAGAGTGTCTGCAACCCGTACGATAACTCACGCCCATGTGAGAATCGGCCCTGACCTTGAGGAGACGCCGAGCCGAACCAACGTAATTCTCGGAACTACATCCGGGGCACTTATACTCATATACGACGCCCGACGTCATCAAGGGACAGAGCCGATCCTTGTAGGGAAACAAAGAACCAATGGTTTTAGGATTTTTTGATATTAATTTAATGTCAAGAGCACCAATATGTTTTTGAATAATTTTAGAAAGCTCCTTAGCAAAATTTTGATTGTTAGGTAAAAAACAGAGGCTTGCATATATAGTAAGTTTAGGTACATTGCATTTAGGCATTAAGGGTACAAGTTTTTTATCAAGAACTTTTCTAATAACCTTAAATACTAAACGGGCAGGGAAACAGTTGTTATGAAAGTACTGCTTAAGGAAGAGAATTTCAGAATGAAAAGAAAGCCAGTTAGAAGTTAGAAATAGAGCCCGATGTACTAAGGTATGAACAGAGTTAATTTTAAAGTTAATAAAACAAGAACTATAAAAATTGGAGCCGAGACCAGTGAATGTACTTTTCCTAAAAATAGTCGTATTAAAATTGTCATTATCTTTGGTAACTAAAACATCAAGGAAAGCCAACTTACCGTCTTGTTCCTTTTCTATAGTAAAATTAATATTATTGTGAAAGTTGTTGGCTAGGTTTAAAAATCTATCAGCATCATACTCATTTTTCAGTAGAACGAATGTGTCGTCTATGTACCTGGCGTAAAATAAGGGGCAGAAAGACAAGGGGCACTCCTCCATTATGTGCTCCTCCAGGGAGCACATGAAAATATTAGCAAAGGTGGGGCCGGGAGGAGACCCCATCGCCACCCCATCGATCTGTTTAAAAGTTGGTTATTGAAAACAAATGCCGTGTGCAGCACGGCTAACTCTAAGAGTGTTTTAAAAGATTCATAATTAAAATTACAATATATAAAATCACGGGTGGGGAACAATTTGGTTAAAATAAGATCAATGGTCTCCCTCACAGGAACGTTAGTGAAGAGGGATTCAACATCCAAACTGACCATATACAAATCTGAATCCTGTGAGAGGACCTTCGTTTTAAATCTTCGGAGTTTCTTAAGGTATATTCATTTCGGGTCAACGGCTCCAATAAAGGTACCAGAAACTTAGCAAGCTTGTAGTTGGAAGTATTGTAGGAGGCTAGGATAGGGCGGACGGGAACCCCTTGTTTGTGGATCTTTGGCAGGCCATACAGGATACCAAATGAGGATCCGCTGGAAAAAAAGTCATCATAAATTTTCTCACCGATTATACCTTGCGTTTTGAGAGACCGTAAAAACCTATTAATCCTATCTTCTATCCGGTAAATTTCTTGATAGTTGGGTTGTCCAATTTTAGTGAATTTGGTGGGATCATCGAGTATAGTGTTCATTTTATTCAAATAGTCCGTTTTATCTAAAATAACTACCCCTCTACCCTTATCCGGTCTAAGAACTACAATATCTTCACGTTTTGACATATTCTTAAGTAGATCATAATCCTCTTTCTTGAAAAATACGACTATTTAATACGACTATTTTTAGGAAAAGTACATTCACTGGTCTCGGCTCCAATTTTTATAGTTCTTGTTTTATTAACTTTAAAATTAACTCTGTTCATACCTTAGTACATCGGGCTCTATTTCTAACTTCTAACTGGCTTTCTTTTCATTCTGAAATTCTCTTCCTTAAGCAGTACTTTCATAACAACTGTTTCCCTGCCCGTTTAGTATTTAAGGTTATTAGAAAAGTTCTTGATAAAAAACTTGTACCCTTAATGCCTAAATGCAATGTACCTAAACTTACTATGTATGCAAGCCTCTATTTTTTACCTAACAATCAAAATTTTGCTAAGGAGCTTTCTAAAATTATTCAAAAACATATTGGTGCTCTTGACATTAAATTAATATCAAAAAATCCTAAAACCATTGGTTCTTTGTTTCCCTACAAGGATCGGCTCTGTCCCTTGATGACGTCGGGCGTCGTATATGAGTATAAGTGCCCCGGATGTAGTTCCGGGAATTACGTTGGTTCGGCTCGGCGTCTCCTCAAGGTCAGGGCCGATTCTCACATGGGCGTGAGTTATCGTACGGGTTGCAGACACTCTAATCCCGAACTTTCAAATATAAGATCCCACGCTAGAGGTTGCAAGACGCCAATAAAATACAACAACTTTAGAATAATTGGCCAAGCTAAGGAACCTGGAGAACTGCTTCTCTTGGAGAGTCTCAACATCAAAAGAATTGTACCGGCGCTAAATTGCCAATCATCGGCTGTTCCCCTATTCATAGCATGATGCGATTGTTTGTTTACATTTGTCCGCCTCCTCCTCCTGTTTTTATGCTGTTTTCTTTTAGTGTGTTTTCCTCTTTCATCCTGAGAGGTGCGCCTTCTGCTCTACCTTTTAAGTTTATTTTTAAGTTCCTTTTTATTAAGCTCAGTTTTTATTAAGTTCATTTTAAGTTTTCTTTTACTGGTTCTTTAATGTGTAAATGTATTTAAGTGCGATTGTTTAAGTTCAACTGATTTTCTATTTTAAGTTTTTTTTATGTTTTGTGTATATTTACTTTTAACTATTTATGCTGAATGTCCCTTTTTAATTTATAACTGTAGATGATGTCCTGATGATGTGACCACGGGTCAAGAAACGCCTAGACGAATAAATGTATGTACTGGTCCTGTATGTGTTCCTGCGCCCTTCTCCTGCCTACTATAGTGCCTCCGATGTGTGGATTATATTATATATATATATATATATATATATATATATATATATATATATATATATATATATATATATATATATATATATATATATATATATGCTCAACCCGCGTTTGTTAGTCACGTGAATAGCTTTATAGGTCAGATTGCTAACTTGACGCAGGCCACATTGTGTGGACTGTTGTGCGTTAGATGAGGTACAATATATAAGTATATGTACAGTATATATATATATATATATATATATATATATATATATATATATATATATATAATTTTATTCTGTCAACCGAATTGAGGAAAATTAGTTCTGGCCATGTTTTCAATCACTCGTTTGTGTTTGTTTGCTTATGCTTTCCTGAAGTTAATATTTGTAGAATAGTTCCTTTATTTTAAGGTAAAACTGATTGGTTGCTTTCTCTGATCATGATCTGTTGTTGCGTAATAAGAAACCATAAATAATCAGTCATCGTATAGGTGTTGTATGCAAGAAATAAGTTTTGCTTTTCGCGTTCCATCAAAGTCTCTCCCCAAGTGAAAAAAAAAAAAAAATCCGGTGTCGAGGCCAATTTACATAAATCAAAAAGTCATCACCCTCCGAAAAACCAAGTGAAAAAGAAAAAGAAAAAAAATTGAAAAGGTGAATGAAGGCAGCCGTAGTGGCGTTTGTGCCATTTCCCTGCAAGCCGTCCTTCATGACCCGTCAGTTTCGTCGAGTGGTGAGACGCAATTAAAACGAATAAGATAGTTAACGCTTGGAACTAATTTAGCGGAGCGGTTGCTGTGCTAATGAGGGAGTATCTCATTCAGGTTAGTGAGAACGAAAAGAGGGAAAAAGGCACAGGCACAGAGAATGATGTTTCAGTGAGAATTCCCAAAGAATTAAGTTTCTCTCTCTCTCTCTCTCTCTCTCTCTCTCTCTCTCTCTCTGGCTGTTAATTTTTCTTGTTGTAGACACGTTCAAGACTTTCGTTGGAAATGTTTATAGGAAAATGCCTCCATATATGAGAGCTGTCCCCCCCGTGTCATTCCTAAAGACAGACCATTTTCCATTTTCTTTGGTCTTTACTGTAAGGTAAACCAGTTCGTTAGTGAAGTAAATTGATCGAACTCATCGCCTAGGCTCAGTTATCTCCTTGAAGAATTTGTCTAATGGATTCCTTCCTTCCCTAGCAGATTGCAGAGGAAGTGGCATTTGGGAAGTTCTACCTAACCTCGTAGATGTTGCATTGTTTTCTGTAGGGTCCATTGCAGGATGTCTAAATTAATATCCCGCAAGGCAGACTAACAGACAAAGTTCTGGCTTGCATGATGTCCTGGCTGTTGTTTTATATATCCTTGTGAGATCTCTCTTGACGTGCATATGGGTGGGAGACTTCATCCATAATAATAAAATCCGAGTGGATCTTGTTTGTCACCCCCTTTCCCCCGGGTGACAGTAGGGGAGACATGGCACAGCCACCCTCCCCCTGCAAACCGGTTTGTCCGCCCCGGGTGGGGGCGGGGTAGGTACGGGATTGGGAGAGTAGGGGAGACATGACACAACCACCTTCCTCCTGGAAACCTGTTTGTCCGCCCCGGGTGGGAGCGGGGTAGGTAGGGGATCGGGAGGGCAGGGGAGACATGACATATACACCCTCCTCGTGCAAACGTATTTGTCTGCCCCAGGTGGTGGTGGGGTAGGTAGGGGATGGGGAGGGTGGGGGATACATAACCAACCCTCCTGCCCGCGCAGCGTAGCGCGTCCCATCAAGCTCGTTTAACAATAATTACTTGATTATTGTGACCCCTCTTGTGTTATTCCTGAAAACAAAAATCGAATTAGTTTTTCTGGAGAGCATTCCGTTTTACAGCGAAAGAGGATTAATGTATTGTGGTTTTCCTAGTTTTTCTTCAAATACTTGCATTATGTCAATAAAAAGAATAGGGCAATGAGATGGTATTTATTTTTATTTAGTGAAAACTCATGTAAGGGTTTCTGTACATAACTTGGTCATTTCTTCCTTGTGAGATCTCTTGAAAATGTTACAATGTTTGTAAAACTCAGTATCTTTAAATTTAGTCTGAACAGAATCCCCGATTATAAGACAAATTCGTTTGAATATTGTTTTTGTTCAAGAGGTTAAGAGGGGTGTTCCAGGTGTTTAACAGTTTCAAAGTAAGGATAAAAGAGCTTTATCACAAATTCGTCTGAATTGTTTTTAAGCACACAGGTGGCATTCATTAGGGACAGGATCAATAGTAATCATAAACACAAAAGAGTGGCCCAATTTCCTTGAAGAATTTCATCCTATTTTTTATGGCGTTCCTGTGAGATGGAGGAAACTTTCTCTGCCGTAGTTGACAAGGGCGTCAGCTTCTGCTACACAGATGCCCACTTTGCATTTTTTTTTTTTTCAACTGTTGCCATTACCGGGCTTGGATGGGGGATAAATTGTAAAGTGGTGTTGGTTCTGAAAGTTATGAAATAAAGAATAAGGATTTGTGTATTATTATTCATTTATTTTGCTTGTTTATTACGTAGTGTTTAAAATGTTTCAAGTAACTATAGAATTGTTGTTGAGTAATGGTCAGGATTCTATGTCCGTTAGTAACCAAGTATTTGAATACAGGTTTATGTTATTGGCCTTTTGTATATCATGGGCATTCAGGATCTGTCTAAATTCTAAACGATCCAAAATTTCTCGATATTTGGTAAGTTTTATTTCTACCAAGATCATTACTGATCCAGACACAAGAGGTGGTTGGTGACTAATTTCGAGATCTATGTTGTGCCCACTTACTTATACATGGCAAGGTTGTAATTCAAGTTATTTTAGAACTGAGACGCTTATAGTTTTTTTTTCCTCCGTTTAGGCTTCATAAAATTAGTTATTTATGTCAGGGGAAATAGTACTGATTACGCAAATAATACCTTACAGAAATGGCTGACTGAATTCTGAGGTCTAGATTTTAAACTGATCGTGTCCATCAGTGACTTTGTAGTACTTTGGATAATGCTAATTTATTTTTTCTTGCCAAGTAAACATCATTTCATATGGAGACATAAATAACAACGTTTAATGCTAAACTAAGCTAATTCGAAAGAATTCATTATACCTCATCTCCTAGTAATTATATATCTTTAATAAAAAAAAAGCGGCACTTGGAAAAAATCAGTCATTAATTAATAAACTAATCAAACAACCCCATTTTTATAGAAACTGAGAGTCATGTAGCATTTTAATAACATCCGTTCTCTTCAGACAGAAGTAAATCTAATAAATCCTGTCAATACGCTGGAAACGTAAATGTCTTTGCATGAGAAAACTGTTATAATACTCAGACATGTCAGTTTAGTTACATATACATATACAGTATATATATATATATATATATATATATATATATATATATATATATATATATATATATATATATATATATATATATATATTATATATATATATATATATATATACATACGTACATACATACATAGAGCAGGACAAGAAAAGTCTGTTTGATATATATATATATATATATATATATATATATATATATATATATATATATATATATATATATATATATATATATATATATATATATATATATATATATATATATATATATATATACACACATACATACATCCATACAGTATCTATACATACATACATAGAGCGGGACAAGAAAAGTCTGCTTCGAGTAATTAACCAAACAACCAACTGTACTTGGAAATTTTGATTAATAAAAGATAAGGAATTAAGAGCTATAAGTGCTTAGCATTGTCTGTATTTTGAGTATCAACTTGGAATAATACATATGAAATAAATAAAGCACTTTATATGCCTGTCTCTCGTTATCACATTCGTCAGACAGACAAGTTTAAATCTAGTAGGTAAAGCATTTAATTCATATAGGTTACAAGGAACTTTTGTGGTATATAATTCACGGACTGGGAACGATTAGCTTAAGAGAAACAGGGTTATGAAATTTGACCAAAAATAACTCGAGTCTCATGGATGTACTGTATATCAGGTCCTTAATGGTAAAAACTTCATGGTCATCGCAAAACAGAGAAAAAATAGCCGGCCGATCCCCTTCAGTCATGGTATGGATTACAAATAATTCACACCAAGACTTAAGAAGTAGAGTGAAATACCCAATTTAACTATAGTGACGTTAAAGATCCAAGCTCTGTACCTCGAGAGGCCAGGCCCTAAGCTCGTTTAAGGCCCCCATAGTAAAAAAGAAAATGGCCGTCATTTCCCATAATTCCCCGCGGATAGCATCATTCGTAATTTCACTTAACAACGTGATCTTGTCGTTCTTGCTCAAGTATCGAGTGTAACCATTAGAATTCTACCATTTCAATCCAGATTAGCAATTTACTTCATTTAAACAGCGCATGGCAGACAAAGCTGAAGATGAAATTGGTACGATATACTTAAAAATAAATGGACAGATGAAAGGTTCAACTAAACTCGGCAGATTTAGACTAGGCTGCTCAGTACACTTTCTGTCTTCTACAAACAGCAGAATGGATTTGGTCATTATTGATTTTATATTATTATTTTTTATTATTATCGATGTTTTTTCATATCTGAAATTATGTGCTATTTAACTGATAGCCATAACAGGATGCTGGGAATGATTACTGATACCCAATATGATGAACATTTCAATATTTTAAAGCCATATCTTACTGTAGCTAATTGGATTAGTTGTATTGCCAGCTAGATTTTTATACTAAGAACCATATGTTGTTAATAATGGTTTTTTTTTTGTAATTATTACATGTTTTCCCCGATATCAACCTTTGTTAACCGGTAGATATTTCTCATTTGCATATTATCTTACATAGCCTTACGTGAACAACGTATGTATTTCATAAGTAAGCTGGTTTGTGTACCATTGACATATTCTTGGAATTTTTGTGTATTATACTGTCGACCATTCTGCGAAGTCTTTTGCGCAACCCCTTTTAGGACCTTCGAGTTTTTTTTAATGTTCCGTTACGTTCATGCCATTAATTTACTTTTTAAATTACTATGATTTGCTCTTCAGTGGTATGTGAGTTATTTTCTCCCTCGACTAATGAACGTTATTTTATTTTGCTGTATCGTCCTCCTTAGGGATCATTTAAAATCATATCATGTTTTTGTTCAGGCATGAAAGGCAGGAAAATAACAAGGAAGTCCAGACTGAGAAAGATAAGAAACAAATGGGCTGGCAGCATTTAGATATTTTTATAACTTCCTAGGTTAATTCCATAGGTTACAGTGTATAAATTTGAGGATTAAAATGGTTTCTGCCTCATTTCTGGACGTTGTGGAATTTCATTCATTTACCGGAAAATTATGAATATTCAGACGAGATTATTTTAACAACTCTTGAATCATGAGAACTCCAGTAGAGTTTGGCTGAACAACAGAGGGTGTTCGAGTTTAATTGGTTTTTTAGCATTACTTTCCGTACTTCTAAAGGAATGCTAATTTCAGAGGCTGCATGTGAATTTCAAAAGTGATATTGCAAGCTCTGTGTTATTACTTACCTCCCCCAAACATCCCTCCCTAGACCAGTTCCCAGAAGCATCGAAGAAAGAAAGGAACACAGCTACTTTCATTTTGTCAAATTATATTGTAAATATATGGTTATTTAAAGAAAAGAGTGTGCCTGAACGTTTGATTATGAATAAAATAAAAGCTTCCATTATACGCAACCAAAGAGATGTCAAAACCATTTTAAAAGATAAAATGTTTAATCTTTTCACAAAGAATTTTTGTAATATTGAGAGCAATGTATTCTAAATGTAAATGTATGTAGTTCCAGATGGGTAGTAATCTTTTGTAAATAATTTATTGAATTAAAACTTCAAGAAAAAAAAGCTACTAGTCAGGTTCTAGTTAGTAGTTATATTACGTTATTAGCACTTAGCCTGTACCGTATCATAAACAACTTAGAATTGCTATTATCGTGATGATTCGCTTACATTTGATGTTTTGCCTGAATTTTCTGTGTAGTGGTTGCATTTGAACAAAATCACATCTTGAATTTCGTGTCTTTGTTGTTGACTTAGTTGCCCTGATTTCCTCGGAAATAAATCTGAAGCAAAGGCGAAAGTTGTTCTATGAGTGACTTCATCCTACTTAAATACAAAATTGAAACATCCGAACATTCCATTTTGTGTATCACATGTTTTTTCTCACTCTTCCTCAGATATACGCTACACGTGTTAGGTTTCAGTAAGACAGGACGGTTTAGATTATAGATTCTTCAGCTTCCATAGTAATAAAGGCTTTCAAAGAAAAAGCCTTCTTCATCACGTACCAGTGCACTAAGGAGATTATAGCTGTAGTTGTTCGCCTTTGTGGATCGGTACCTGATCATACAGATTTCATAGCACCTCTTACCTGGAACTTACCGTTCATTCTTGATTTCATTAGCAACTATTACCTGGAACTTACCGTTGATTCTTGATTTCATTAGCAACTCTTACCTGGAACTTACCTTTGATTCTTGATATCATTAGCAACTCTTACCTGGAACTTACCGTTGATTCTTGATTTCATTAGCAACTCTTACCTGGAACTTACCTTCGATTCTTGATTTCATTAGCAACTCTTACCTGGAACTTACCGTTCATTCTTGGTTTCAGTAGCAACTATTACCTGGAACTTACCGTTGATTCTTTATTGCATTAGCAACTCTTACCTGGAACTTACCGTTGATTCTTGATCTCATTAGCAACTCTTACCTGGAACTTACCGTTGAATTTTGATTTCATTAGCACCTCTTACCTGGAACTTACCATTGATTCTTGATTTCATTAGCAACTCTTACCTGGAACTTACCGTTGATTCTTGATTTCATTAGCAACTCTTACCTGGAACTTACCGTTGATTCTTGATCTCATTAGCAACTCTTACCTGGAACTTACCGTTGATTCTTGATTTCTTTACCAACTCTTACCTGGAACTTACCGTTGATTCTTGATTTCATTAGCAACTCTTACCTGGAACTTACCGTTGATTCTCGATCTCATTAGCAACTCTTACCTGGAACTTACCATTGATTCTTGATTTCATTAGCAACTCTTACCTGGTACTTACCGTTGAATTTTGATTTCATTAGCAACTCTTACCTGGAACTTACAGTTGGTTCTTGATTTCATTAGCAACTCTTACCTGGAACTTACCGTTGATTCTTGATCTCATTAGCAACTCTTACCTGGAACTTACCGTTGATTCTTGAAATCAATAGCAACTCTTACCTGGAACTTACCATTGGTTCTTGATCTCATTAGCAACTCTTACCTGGAACTTACCGTTGATTCTTGATCTCATTAGCAACTCTTACCTGGAACTTCCCATTGATTCTTGATCTCATTAGCAACTCTTACCTGGAACTTACCGTTCATTCTTGATCTCAATAGCAACTCTTACCTGGAACTTACCGTTGGTTCTTGATCTCATTAGCAACTCTTACCTGGAACTTACCGTTGATTCTTGATTTCATTAGCAACTCTTACCTGGAACTTACCGTTGATTCTTGATTTCATTAGCAACTCTTACCTGGAACTTACCGTTGATTCTTGATCTCATTAGCAACCCTTACCTGGAACTTACCGTTCATTCTTGATTTCATTAGCAACTATTACCTTGAACTTACCGTTGATTCTTGATTTCATTAGCAACTCTTACCTGGAACTTACCGTTGATTCTTGATCTCATTAGCAACTATTACCTGGAACTTACCATTGATTCTTGATCTCAATAGCAACTCTTACCTGGAACTTACCGTTGATTCTTGATTTCATTAGCAACTCTTACCTGGAACTTACCGTTGGTTCTTGATCTCATTAGCAACTCTTACCTGGAACTTACCGTTGCTTCTTGATTTCATTAGCAACTCTTACCTGGAACTTACCGTTGATTCTTGATCTCATTAGCAACTCTTACCTGGAACTTACCGTTGATTCTTGAAATCAATAGCAACTCTTACCTGGAACTTACCGTTGATTCTTGATTTCATTAGCAACTCTTACCTGGAACTTACCATTGATTCTTGATTTCATTAGCAACTCTTACCTGGAACTTACCGTTGATTTTCGATCTCATTAGCAACTCTTACCTGGTACTTACCGTTGAATTTTGATTTCATTAGCAACTCTTACCTGGAACTTACCGTTCATTCTTGATTTCATTAGCAACTCTTACCTGGAACTTACCGTTGATTCATGATCTCATTAGCAACTCTTACCTGGAACTTACCGTTGATTCTTGATCTCAATAGCAACTCTTACCTGGAACTTAACGTTGGTTCTTGATCTCATTAGCAACTCTTACCTGGAACTTACCGTTGATTCTTGATTTCATTAGCAACTCTTACCCGGAACTTACCATTGATTCTTGATCTCATTAGCAACTCTTACCTGGTACTTACCATTGAATTTTGATTTCATTAGCAACTCTTACCTGGAACTTACCGTTGATTCTTGATTTCATTAGCAACTCCTACCTGGAACTTACCGGTTATTCTTGATCTCATTAGCAACTCTTACCTGTAACTTACCGTTGATTCTTGATCTCAATAGCAACTCTTACCTGGAACTTACCGTTGAATCTTTATTTCATTAGCAACTCTTACCTGGAACTTACCGTTGGTTCTTGATATCATTAGCAACTCTTACCTGGAACTTACCGTTGATTCTTGATTTCATTAGCAACTCTTACCTGGAACTTACCGTTGATTCTTGATCTCATTAGCAACTCTTACCTGGAACTTACCGTTGATTCTTGATTTCATTAGCAACTCTTACCTGGAACTTAACATTGATTCTTGATTTCATTAGCAACTATTACCTGGAACTTACCGTTGATTCTTGAACTCATTAGCAACTCTTACCTGGAACTTACCATTGATTCGTGATTTCATTAGCAACTCTTACCTGGAACTTACCGTTGATTCTTGAGGACTGGATTCGAGTCCCCTCGTTTTTTAGTAAGATTTAACATGTATGAATTTTATAGATTTATCTTTGGCAGGCCAACAAGAAACGAAAGAGATTTATCATTAGCAAAACCAAAGAGGATCATGAATGTAATTATAAGTGAAGATAAAAATGGATCTTTTAAATAGAACATAATCTTTACTTTTTAAATATATATATATATATATATATATATATATATATATATATATATATATATATATATATATATATATATATATATGTATATATATATATATATATATATATATATATATATATATATATATATATATATATATATATATATATAATATATATATATATATATATATATATATATATATATATATATATATATATATATATATATATATATATATATATATATACACACACACATAAAGCGAGAAAAAGAGCGAGAACAGAGAACTTTGGTGTGATGTGCACTGGTATTTAAAATGCAGGATTTGGGGCGTTCCGGTGACTTGGCTTCTGGTATAACAATTGAAAAATATCCTTATTCACCTCCGCAACAAATTAACAGGCAGAGTGACTGCTGCTGAATTAAGGTGTGACAGTTGTTGGTGGTTTCAAGTGTATTCTTTCCCTGATGATGCTTTTGCAGCTCTGCTGTGTAGGCAAAGAAACTAAATGATGATTTGAATAAATCGTAGTTGATCTCGATCGTTCTCATTGGAGGAGCAAGAACCCTGGGTGCCCGAATCCTCTACGTTAAGCTTAGTAGCAATAAGTTCTTTGAGCAACTTCCCAGAGATTATTAGCGTGTGGGAGTCATCAGCGCTCATAGTTAACGATTTGTTGACATGGGAACCCCTTTTGACTTTATTCGATTTGTCTTAAATGTTTATTATATTGAGAAGGCTACCTAAGAAACAGATCTATCAAGTTTCATGAAAATAAATTTTTTTTTGTCTTAATATTTCAGGCAATTCGCATGAAGGTGAGTGTTTTAGGAGAGTTAAAGTTTGCCTTGCAGCTTGCTGCACATTTGAATGGCTTGGAGGAGTCTGATCTGTAGTGATGGCTCTTCTTCTTCTTCTTCTTCTTCTTCTTCTTCTTCTTCTTCTTCTTCTTCTTCTTCTTCTTCTATTGCTGTTGACATGCACATTATGTAAAGACCTTTAACTGTAAACAAACAGAGGGTAGCAATACATTCATTTAAAATTTCTTTAAATTTTACAGTAGTTGGAGATGTAAACTCTTTTTTACTATAATGTCTCCCTTCGCAGCTTGCAATGCCGTACTAAAAAACCTTGTTAATAGATAATTACTTGACCAATTATCGAGTAAAACAGGGGATATACCTTAATAGCAAAGTCGTACAGGCTGTGGGAACTATAAGAAAGGGTGATGGACACGGAACAGAGTAACTAGATTTTATAGCAACGAAGTGGTAATTTACTTACCTTATTTCTTACACGCTATCTTGGCTTCGTAAAACATGATAAAATTTAGAGGGGAGCCCTTAAAGTTTCTCTGCCCATTAAGAGTTTATGTCGCTTGATTATTGATGCATGTATGAGAGCCTTAAAATGCGTGCTTCCCGTACAGTATATACACATCATGGTCAGCAAAGTTTCATAATCTTTCCCGAACGGAACGACGTAAAGAAAATAAGATTTTGGAGGTTTATATTTATAGTTGGGGACCTTTTCTGATTTATCAGTTGTCGTGCATGGCGTTATGTGGCGCTACCATTCGTGATTATTGATTGGATAAAACGATCAACGACTTCGCCTAGGCTTTCAGGATCTTGAAAGCCATAAAGCTAATATAACGTCAGTCGAAGGCTGGCACGATTTGAGTACGCGGTTCTAACTGTGGCAAAGTGAAAACTGATGGATAACAGGTTGCAGCATGAACATAACTCTGAATCCAAACTAAAGTTCATCTCGGGTGATGAATTTAAAGTATTAACTTCTACGTGGCTGATATAGGCTTTGCATTATTATAATTGTATTTTTTCTTTAAATAAATCAATTTTTTCTTGCCATGGCATCTCTCTCTCTCTCTCTCTCTCTCTCTCTCTCTCTCTCTCTCTCTCTCTCTCTCTCTCTCTCCATATTTGTGAAGCAAAGGTTGGTGTTTTTCCTTTCCCTCAATACCCGCTTTGTTTATTGCAACCCTCTATTTCATTTAAAATAATCTTCTTGCAGGTTTTCCGACCCGTAATTGGAAACCCTACCATAAAAGAATAAATGAGAGAAATAGGAAAACATGACGGTATTGCATCTGACTTCCGTAGATGCAATATTATGCATTTACTGAAAGGGCTTAGTCTCTCGTAAGTGGAACATGCCTAGTTGCCTTATTACCTTCACCGCAGAGGGTATGGTTTTGCTTTGGTTTGTTTGCTAGTCTGTCTATCGGCAGGATGGAGCGAAAAATTGTATGTCGAGTTCTAAATAAATGTTACCAATGTAGGGCCTTAACGGTGGAAAAAGAATTACGTTTTGGGAGAGATAGACATGTAACTCTGGTGAAAGGGACGTATTCCGGCGCGGTTTGCTGTCTTCGCGGATATTTCTTTGCAGTCTGGGTTACATTTAAGATGTCTTGAATTATTTTCTGTGTTGGACAATCCAAAGACATGATTTGTAAAGTTTTCATATCAGTTTTTGATGAATAAGAATTTATTTGGGACTGATTTAAGTGCTTTTATTTTATTTTTTATATTTGGAAGTGTTTCAAAATACTTGGTGCAAGTCCGGTGAAGTCTTCAGGAGTGCGATGTAATATAAATGATCATTCTAGGGAGAGTGATCGCCTGACTGGAGAAGTGGGATTGTCAGATTGGAAACTTCAGACTGATTGATGGTTTATCCAACTGGCGTTACGACCTAAAAAGTCATCGCTGTGGAAACTTGAGTGATATTATCTCATAAGCCACTCACAAAATTAAAGTAAGCATCCTTAAGGATACAGCTCTCTCTCTCTCTCTCTCTCTCTCTCTCTCTCTCTCTCTCTCTCTCTCTCTCTCTCTCTCTCCTGTAGTGCAGGAAATTAGAACGGTGAGCAAAGAGACCTTTTTTGTCCCTTTATCTATGGGAATATTTCAGGGAATTTTCTTGAATTACACTTCATAAATTGCATTATAGTAGAATTCAGTACCAGTTTTAAATATACATAACTTAGCTACCTTTATCAATGATGATTTAATTGATATCACATTAGTTATTTATCGCTGCAAACGCCCTTTCATCCAAGTTTCCTCACCGCTGCACGCTGCTCATTTCCTTCTTGGCAAGAAGCACAAGCCTAGAATAAATAATGCTTCTCGGTGCTTCTCTGCCATCGCCAGCACGACCACCTTACGTCTTCGGCCTCCTTTTCCTGGCTCTTCTCCTTCTTCCTTCACCCTGTACTCCCTGGCACCTACTCGTTGGCATGATCATATCTGGGAAATTGTAGCAAGAGGCAATTTATGGGTGTGCCAGGATGCCCGCCAGCGCACTGAGTGAGAGGCTTGCATTGTTTATGCAAATTCCCTCTGGTGTTAAGTTGTTCTTTCAGGCGGGCCTCCTTTCTGTATAAGAGGGAAATGTAAATGCTGTTATCTTTAGATTTTCTGGTAATTAAATGCTTAGGGCGTTACTTCTGTGATATATTTTTCCATTGGGGGTGGGGTGGGGGGGAGGTACAATGTCTGTTGTAGGAGGACATAGACGAGAAATTGAATTTGCCGTTATATATAATTTATTCTCTCGTGTCATAGCACCAAACGCATGTAGATTTAATTTAGTATTCTGTCATGTTTAGGAGTTCCGGACGGGTATTTAGAGGGGAAAATTTAGGCTTTCAACAACTGCACTAAGATATTTTAAACTTAATCTTATTTTCGTAAGTTTCAAATACACTCTTCGACTTGGAAGTTGCAGCAGTTCGTGAACAATCAGGTTCAACGGGAGATTTGATCAAGTTGCCAGGAACACACTTGTATGTAGTTCGTTTCTATTGTTTTTTTTTTTTTATTATTTATTTCATCATATTCTGTCTGCGTATGTCTTTGTAGTATTAGTTAGATAACGGCACTCTCATTTCCATTCTCAAGCTAGAAAGCTTCCTTTTATCTCCGAATTTCAGTATAAGAGAGAGAAAGAGAGAGAGAGAGAGAGAGAGAGAGAGAGAGAGAGAGAGAGAGAGAGAGAGAGAGAGAGAGAGAATGAACAAACCCTCATATGGTTATCGTGCTTTGACCTGGCTGTGTTCGATATTCTATCTGTGAAGTTTCTTATGTTTATATAGAATCTTGAGAGTTTCTGATCCTATCTCATTGTCTTTGCTTTTTATACGCATTTCTACAGAGCTTTCATCTGCTTCATTTTGGATTTTTCCCTCAGCTGTGGCGTGGTTCGATTTATCGTTGCGTTTGCAATTTTGTTTTCACGTTAATTGTGAAATTTTATAATTTCTTATAGTTTATTATCTCCATTGTATGTAATGGAAATCCCTGCCTGTATTCGTTTTCTGGTTAGCCTCCAACTTTAGCTGGCTCGTGCGTTTAGTTAAGATTTTCCTCTCTGTTCCTGCCAGTACTGTAATATAAATTATATATATATATATATATATATATATATATATATATATATATATATATATATATATATATATATATATATATATATATATATATACATATATATATGTGTGTGTATATATATATATATATGCACACACATATATATATGTATATATATATACATATACATACATATATATATATATATATATATATATATATATATATATATATATATATATATATATATATATATATATATATTAACTTTATCACATTCACAGTTGTTCTGTGCAATAGTACAATTACTAAAAGGACCTCATTCAAACTGGATGGTATCTAATGGAGTATTTATTCAGAAAAAGTTACAAGTTTTCTTGGACAAACAGTCCACATTATCAGGTATGCGTACAGTGTGTGTGTATGTATATATATATATATATATATATATATATATATATATATATATATATATATATATATATATATATATATATATATATATATATAAATCCAAAGGAAATGGAAACACTGGAGTGCTGTGAGGCCTTCGACTCTGTCGTCCTTTACTTAGATGAAGAATGAGTGCTAAGGTTTTCGACTCTGTCGTCCTTTACTTAGCTAAGTAAAAGGACGACAGAGTGAAAGGCCTCGCAGCACTCCAGTGTTTCCATTTCCTTCGTGGATTCTACTTACATTTATATACTCATCACGTTCCATATTTTCGTGATTCAGTTATATATATATATATATATATATATATATATATATATATATATATATATATATATATATATATATATATATATATATATATATATATATATATGCATGCCGGTGGCGAATTTTATGCGAGAGATACGACTTTTATACTACAGATATATATAACCATTATTTCAACTGTCTCCTTCCTTAACATCATCGCAAAAGCAAATGACATGAAAATGTATATGAATTTTTCATTTATACACCTTCAGTAAAACCTGTTGTCAGAGAGAAAATTTAAAGAGCTATTTCAGTTACTGTTCCCCCTCCAATCGAGTTGTTGCTGACCTTCAAATAATATCTTGAAAACTGGACAAGAGCAGACGTATATGCACGGGTGCTTTCCAAACCGAATAAATTATATACTGTACATTTAAGCACAGGAAGTTTAAACAACTTAAAGAAGCAAACAAGTGAAGATCGGTGCCAGTGGTTTCTCTTTTCGTGGTTGGTCGTCGTTTCAAAGAAACTCGGCGGATTTTCCGGATGCTCTCTCATCCAATTAGTGAAAGGGACAGATAAGGCTGACCTCGTCCGCTTCGGATTATGTCTCGTCCTGGGTTATGGGGATTTTGTGGCCTAAATTTTAAGCTGGATGTATCTTTTCTCTCTTGAATGTTATTATTTCGAGTTAGGAATTAAGATATATGCGTGTTATCTACCACTCCTGTTCATGTTGAATTTGGAACGTCAAATACTGAATTAGTATTTTAAAATTATGTAGTCGTTCACGTGCTGTAACTGTAACGCTCTCTTTTTAGAATGAATATTGCTGGGGTCGGTGTATGTCCTCGTTCCGTTAACTGATGTTAATTATTTATAATTTTAATTATGTATTTTTAGTAGTTTTAAAAAATTCTTTAATGAAGAATTATTAGTAAGAGGTTAAACCCACCATGAAATGTAATGTTGATATTGCATGACGAATACTTTTAAATGTTCGCAGTTGTTTTTCATATAATGTTAACGACTATTATTATTATTGTTAATATTTATCGTACTAGTTGCATTAATAATAGCTGCCTTCATTTGAGGTAACTATTTCATCGAGACCAAATGTTATGTAATATCTACATGTGTTTTGCCTCAGAGGATGTCTGATATGTAATAATGATCATCATTCAGCGTTTTTATATCAGAATTCCACGTCCGGAGTTGGTGCTCTCATTTTGCTTTAAATATCTGTTTCGCGTCATGCCTAAATTCCCTACAGGTGGTAAACTCGACGGGTGCTTTCTTTGTGATTTCGTAGTCATTCTCACTAATTCGTGTCCTGCCTCTTCGATGTGTCCCATTTCTATAAATGATGCTTCTCCCTCCATCTCTGTCATTAAGGTCTTAGTCTGTTTTCCAGCTTCTGGACACTGCGTCTCTGTTTCTCCCAAGGCACCCCAGTCAAGAATGTAGCCATATTGTTATCACAGTTCCTGAGGTTCTCCTCCATATTCTCTTAAAGTACCCAAGTCTCCGCTGCGTACAGTACAGAATAGGTCTGTCTGTGCCCCATTTATTGTCTTGTATTTTACGTCATCTTTGAATAAACATGAAGACGTTTATTTACGAAAAAATTTTGGAGATTATGTAGTGGGTTGAACATTTATCCTCTAAGAATGCCTGGTATATTTTTTTTAAACACATTAAGCCCTGTCTCCCCATGATGGGTGGTTCCAGAGGAAAAACAACTTTTTGGTCATTATATATGTATGTATATATATATATGAGTGTGTGTATACGGTATATGTGTATATATATATATATATATATATATATATATATATATATATATATATATATATATATATATATACATATACATATATACATATATATATATATATATATATAGATAGATAGATAGATAGATAGATAGATAGTGTGTACATCCATGTATATATTTGTACATGAACAAACCCTTGTAATACGCACAGAACGGTTTGTAATGTTACGTCTATCAGTAAACGGTATATGAACTGCTATCTAAAAGAAAAATGAACTCATTATACAGCAGCAAAATAAGTGTGATATAAATCCGAACACCCTTTAGTCCTCATTGCAATGACGTGGACGCCGCTAGTAAAGAAATGTATATTTCAAGATAAAAAAAATAAACAATTGATTAGGATGAAAAATGCGTTCGTAAGTAACGGTTTTTGAAAATTTCTGAGTTTATCGTGTAACTAATGACACGGCAATCGCGCCTCGAATTTCGATCCATTTCTCTTGCATCAAAATCGCGCATGAATTGTACTCCGGCCAAATTGTATAGTTCCTTTCGATCCAGGGAATAGTAAAGGTTTGTTTGTGAAGCCAGTTTAGACCAATTGTAGTAACCTCCTTCTCTTCCTTCTTACATTTAGAGTGTTTCCACTGCAGATGGCGAAGAAAATCTGAGACCCGTAAGAACATGGGATTTAGGGACAAAGCCAAATCTAAACCGTAAAGCCTCTCCAGAATTATGGGTTTTGTATAGCTTGGCTTCCTCTCCTCTTGTCTTATATGTTTTTGTCGAGTTTTATGACCTTTCTGCCTCTGTCTCCTCGGCCCACGAAATTATTTTTCATTTTTAATCCCTTTTCGTTTCATAACAACTCTCTGCTTCTTCTGCTTATACTCTATTATTTCTACTCGTCTTTCAGTTCTGATTTTTTTTGCGCCTCCTTTTATTTGTGTCACGCTTGAAAAAGAGAGAGAGAGAGAGAGAGAGAGAGAGAGAGAGAGAGAGAGAGAGAGAGAGAGAGAGAGAGAGAGACATTTCTATACTTTCAAATATTAGCCCACAGGTAGCCAATTATTGTCGAATTCCCTATACCTTAGAAATGACTTATATTCCGATGGAATTACATATGATAAGTGTACCTCCCCTGACATAGATTTAAACCTATGCCCTTGAGGGTTAGTACAGGGAGGGTTTAGAAATAACTTAGACTCTTGAGTAAAGTCTAAATTCCTGTACCTAGAATCAAACACGAACCCAGCCCAAGCATGGTTGCTTAGTACTAAGAGTGTAACGATGTGATATACACACGTACACACACATACAGATACATACATACATACATATACATACACACACACACACACACACACACACATATATATATATATATATATATATATATATATATATATATATATATATATATATATATATATATATATATATATATATATATATATATATATATATTGCCTCGACGAAAATATTTTTTTAGAAAACTTATTTTCGAATCACTGTGTTTATTCACTTTCTTACCTGCAGTACGCAATTGTCATTCTAAATTCCGATACTTATGATTTACTGGACTTATCACAACTTGAGTCTTGTCTGCTACTTAAACGATGATCGTTTTATTAATGAATGGTTTAATTATTATTATTATTATTATTATTATTACGTTAGAGTTATGAAAGACCGCATATATAGGTTTTAATATATTTGCCAACCTTCCTTCATTTCTAGTCTGTTGTTCAAGGCGCCTCACCTTTCGAGGTCCTTTTCTCCTTCAGGCGGCATCCGCCGGAGAACTTCTCAGGTGGGGTACATTATGTCGCGCCCCGTGAAATGTGGATTGTTGTAGTTATTTATTGTGTAACGCTGTTTGCTGTAAGTATCGATTCAATTTCTCGATTTTATTTCTATTAAAAAGTAAAAGGTTTCTCTTTGGCGCTTTTTCTTTTCATCGTTCTCTCCGTTATTTTTATTTTTTTCCTGCGTCCGCTTTAAGCACATAAGCCCATTCTTCTAATATTTTCATACAGGAAAAAATTGTTTTCGCTGTATTTTCCTCTTCGTAGATATCTGCCTTTACTCCCTTTAGGTCTTTTTTTCTGAACCTTAACCTTTCTCCTTGGTTATTTACCTTCATCCCGAGTTAAATACCTGTGCTAAGGTTATTGGCAGTATTCGTAATTAGAACGTACAGTCAAGTGAATGTATGATTGCAGATTTGGTTCGATATTTAATTAGTCACGGGCAGACTGTTTTTATCTTTGAGTAACGGACATCACATATCCGATGGGTCAAGTACCTCGCTTAACTACGGCAATAAATTTCTGGGAATGTTGTCCTTCCCTTCTGTATTACAAGGAGATGGAATTGCCATATCGAACCTCTAATCGATTTGTGTGTTCACCCTTGTTTACGTTGTCTTGGATTGAAGGGTATGGAATGTACGTACGTGTGGATTTTTGAGCCGAAGAGAGAGAGAGAGAGAGAGAGAGAGAGAGAGAGAGAGAGAGAGAGAGAGACTAGGTTAGATAAAGAAAGAGCGAAAGATCAGAAGAGTCGAGGATGTGTAAGGTTTTTCAAGCGACCTCTTAAGAGGAAAGTCATATCTGTGGCAAAGGAGAAGCAATTTGTTTCAATGCATTTTTAGCCTTTTCTCCCCCTCCAGACAACCAACTTATTTTTATCGTTTTGCCCTTATCATCCACGTCCTAGTCTGTTGCCTGGGTAAAAGGATGTTTTTTCATACACCTTGTTTTTGTTTTTTTACTGTAGGTTTGTTGCTTCCCATATCTTGTATTTTTTATCTTTTGAAATATTTATTTTTGTAAATTTTGAATAAATTTCATATATAGTTTTTTTTTTTTTTTGAAAGAAAAATTATAATTTGTTACGTTCACTATTGTTAACAATGTTGTACTCGTATATTTTAAGTGAGGGTCACTCCTCTGGTATTTATAAAAGAAATCATTCTTGACAGTGTCTGTGGGTGACTACACTAATCCCGTCCTCGTGGTTGTGGAGGAAAACATAAAAGATGCTGTGTATTTGGGTAGTGGTGGGTAATTAAATTAATGCCGCTTAAGGAGGTTTGCAGTTTCTGATCGTCCTGACTACTTATTCCTTGAATTGAAAATTTTCATATGAATTTTGCCATTTTGTGGATGTTGGTGCCCTTGATATTATTATTCCCTTTTACTTCCGGCTATTATTGTCATCCCCAGTTACCTTACAAAAGACGCTACCTCACCAGCCTGTCTCTTCTGTTAGAGCCACCGCTCTCTAGGGGATTACTTGGGGGTTATTGGCTCTTGTTACCCTACTGAGGATGTCTCTCCTGACGAAAGTATTTAGGTTATCGACCCCTGCCAGTGTCGTCTGTGTCGCCTCTCTTCCTTTCTCGATGTCTCACGGAATGGCATCCAAGGCATCTGTTATCTCCACCTCCAGTTGAGGTTGCCGTTTCCCATAACCGTCTGAGAGGTTATTGACCCCTTGCCAAATTGAGCTGCTCTTATATCACCATTATAGAGATTGCTGCATTTGTTAATAGTTGGTTCTTAATTCTAAGGCTTTCTGTTCATAATGTCTTCATTATAGTTACGGCTACTTGTATCCTTATTGTGGTGATGGCTTACCCTTAGTGCCTTTGTTCCTGCTTGCACTTGGGATCTCAGGTTATCAAATTCAAGCATCATGACACAGTAATTTTTTTTTTATCTAAGAGTATATTTCTCAGAATACACACACACACACACACACACACACACACACACACACACACACACACACACACACATATATATATATATATATATATATATATATATATATATATATATATATATATATATATATATATATATATATATGAATTTTATCACATCACTGTGATTCATATACAAGCATTAAGTTACAAACTTCCTTTAATATCCAATTCGCTCTATCTCGGAATTAATATATTTTCATATAAAGTTACCTGGGAGGGAATTTTTTTAGCTGATGAGTTCGTCGTCTCGTGGGCTCGAACCACGGAAGGCAATAACTCAGGACTACAGTGACGCACATTAAATCACACGGCCATATACGTGTATAAATTTCTGCCTCACTTCAGGATCAAACACAAGTGTTTCAATTGAAAGACGAGACCACTGCCAACCAGGCCATACAAGTCATAAAATAAGTTGGAACCTGAGTACCACTGTACTTGAGGCATTACCTGGGCAAGCTAGCTTTTTGCATACCAGCGTGTTTCCCCGAACTTCCCGACTCAGCAGTGAACCAAATGACAGAAGTGAGTCAGAAATTTGCATTTTAACCGGCTGTTTTTGCAAGATAGCCAGATAGGTAGCTTTAATTAGTTTAATGATGTCTTGAATCCCAGTCGCATGGAGAAGGGATATAGTTGCAGGACTTCCAGTTTTTGAGTCACATACGATATTACGCTCCCATGAAAGTGGAGGATTTGTACATTTTTGTGTGAGAGCTTATTTGTAGAAGAAAGCATTTAACAAAAGCTGTTACGTTTTGAAAATATTTCTAGATTATTTTCTGCATGTAAAGTGACCCTATGACAAAGTTTCAGCATAAGTTTTCATAATTCTGGAGCACCATTAAGAATTCAAGAACTTCAAATAACGTGGAGCCTACTTGTAAGGTTAATAAGAAATGTCATCGTTTGCCAAGAGCTGCATGCATAGAGTCTAGTCTAATGATCATGTTTCATATCCGATGTTTGCTCCAGAATATTTTTAACAACTACATGTTTTGGTAAAATTTTATTTTTAGCAACGCATCACTATTATAAACAGATATAGGTATATAAAATGTTATTAAAGGATATACCATGATAAATGGTGTTCAGACTTTTCGCTTTTGTTCTTGATTAATTACCAATAAAGTGTTATTAAAAGCCCATCTAGTTATGAGAACATGTGCCAATAGCCCCATAAAATCGTGAATTTCAGAGGACATTGTGGCTAATTTATATATGTATATATATGTGGGTGTATGTATGTATATATATATGTGTATATATATATATATATATATATATATATATATATATATATATATATGTGTGTGTGTGTGTGTGTGTGTGTGTGTGACATGCTTGCTTTTACTGCTGTTTGTAAATGTACTTATGTGTCGAGAATAAATTAGGTTCCGTAGTAGATTTTGGAAGTTAGTATTGGAGAACCATCGTTATTGGGAGACCGCTGGATGCTCCATTGCTTTAGCCTTTGTCCTCTGTTGCTTTTAAATGGCATCTGCTGGTTTATTTAGGCCAACCTTAGTATTTCACTTATATGAACAAAAGATGTTCTTAACCCTTTGATTTCGGTTGTAACGTATACGACGCATTTAATAAACTGGCCCGGAACACTGTTGTGTCGTATACGAGCACCGGTAATTTCCTTTTATGTGAAGGACTGATGATTGAAATACTGGCCTCTTTTTCTTGATATGGTAACAGTCTGTCAGTTGCCATACAGTGAATTCATATAAATTCACGTGTTTCCTAAAATTCATTAGTCTTCATCAAGATGTCACAGGAGGACGGGTCAAGGGTACGACATCCTCGAGTTGACCGCCGGCAGATCGAGAGAAGAGCTCTCGACGAGGATAACTATTTTATAGACCTTCTCGACTCATTTTCTGGATATGAAAATGAATCGGATTTAGAAGGAAATGAAATGGATAATTATGGTCCTGGTACAAGAGACAGTGATGAAATATCAACCGACAGTGAAAATGACGAAAATCTGCCACCTACAAATGAAAGCCAAGGTGTCAAAAGAAGGCGGAGACAGCGAAGTGACCCAGGTGATGAGTGGGAGTGGGCTGCCAGCAATTTCCAGCCCAGAGATTTCATATTTGACAGCAGTGGCAGTGGCATTACGTCGAAATGTAATGTGAATGAAAATTCAAAGGAAGTAGACTATTTTTTTGAATTTTTCGACAACGAATTTATGGGGCTGATTGCTGAAGAGACAAACCGTTATCAGAGATTCCTTGTTGATACGCTAGGAGATGCAGTGCCAAAGTATTTGCGAAAATTTGCTCAGGTTACTGTGGAGGAAATGATACGGTTCCTTTGTGTGATTATGATCATGTCGCATATAAGTAAACATCGCATCGTAGATTACTGGACTACGCTTGAGACATTCGAGACAAAAAGGAGTGAGAAGGCTGATGGCAAGGGACAGATTTCTTCAAATTCTACGGGTTCTACATTTCGTTGATAATTCACAGGAAACAAGCCCAGATAATAAACTAAAAAAATTAAACCCGTGCTCGACAGTGTGCGTAGAAAATTCCGGAAAAATTTCAACCTTTCCAGGATTTATGCATAGATGAAAGTTTAATGTTATGGAAGGGAAGGCTAAGTTTCAAGCAGTACATTCCAGATAAAAGAAGTCGATTTGGAGTGAAAATATTTGAACTTTGTGATGCCAAAACGGATTATATTGTCGATTTTATAATCTATACTGGAAAAGATACAGAGATATTGGTAGATGAGGATCTAGGGGTATCTGGTTCTGTGGTAAAAACATTTATGGCCTCGCATCTCGGAAAACATCACATCCTGTATTTCGATAATTGGTATTGCAGCCCAAAACTGCTCAAGTATTTGGGCGACAACGAAACAGGAGCATGTGGAACAGTCCGGAAAAATAGGAAATTTATGCCTAAATTTCCTGATGTGAACAAATCTGAGATTTCGTCTCAAAACTGCAATGGAATGTTAGGTTTAAAATGGCAGGATAACAGGACAGTGTATATGTTATCTTCAGTACATGAAAATATAATGGTAGACTGTGAAAAAAGGTGTCGACCAGGGAATTTGTGCAAAAACCTGCATGCGTTGTTGACTATAATAAGAAAATGCGGATTGTGGACAAGAACGACATGCTTATTAGTTCTGTGAAGTGTATCCGTAAAACCACGAGATGGTACATAAAACTATTTTTCCGTCTGCTTGATATGATACTAGTAAACTGTCATCACTTGCATGGATTTGTTACTGGCAAGAAAGGGTCATATTTACAGTTTTCTAAGTCAGTCGTTCTGCAGTTGATTGAAAGGTACCCTCCAGCACCTAACAAGATAATTACCCGCACCGTAATAACGCAGCCAAGGCGGCTAACAGAAAGACACTTTCCTGATCCAGTTCCCTCAACAGAAAAACAACTGCGACCTAGACTAAGATGTCGTGTGTGCTCGCATACATCCCGTAGGCCCAAGAAAGGCCAGCAGACATATTTCATGTGTAAAGACTGCAATGTAGGACTATGTGTCGCTCCTTGTTTCAGAGAATACCACACACTTCTGAATTACTAGAATTCTGTCGTAAAAGTTTTGTCAAGATTATTATGTTCAGCTTATTAAATATTCAGATTCATAACCATTTGTTATTCACATTGTTTGATTTCATTCAACTTATGTCATAAAAGCTTCTTCCAATCATATTGAGTCTTATGTGTTTATACATTTTCTGATTTTGTTTTTTTATCTACAGCAAAAAGATTTTTGTAAAAATAAATGTTGAAATTCATCCGTATTATAATTTTCTTCATCAAATTATGGCTTTAGTCTTTAGTCTTTAGTGAGAGAGAGAGAGAGAGAGAGAGAGAGAGAGAGAGAGAGAGAGAGAGAGAGAGTAAATTACTATTTTGCGTTTAATGTTCCTTTTCTGTCCTTTGAAGACTGGATATCATAAAATATAAAATGAGTCGGATGTAATGTAAATCTGATAATCATGGTATTGATGATTTATGATATATGAGAATAATAATAACAATATAATAACCGTTACCATGAGATTAATGAATATAGACAATGTTGTTGTTATTATTATTATTATTATTATTATTATTATTATTATTATTATTATTATTATTATTATTATTATTCAGAAGATGAACACTATCCATATGAAACAAGCCCACAGGGGTAACTAACTTGAAATTCAAGCATACTAAGAAAATGGTGTTCATTCGAGTGAAATAACAGAAGGTAGTAGGAAATACAGAAAGAGGAGATCAGTTATTAGAAAACAGATGTACTAACAATAAATAAATAAAAATGTAAACAAAGTATTAAATACAAGATGTTTTGCATAAGGGTAGTAATGCATTACATTCACTTGAACTTTTGAAGTTCCGTTTGCAACACATCCTCAGTAAAGAGGCTGTTCCACAGTCGTAAGGCGTGAGGAATAAAGGTCCCCTGGAACTGAAAAGTTCGAAGGCGAGGTACATTTACTGCACATTGATGCTGCTGTTCAGCGAATCTGGTTGCTCTCGACAGCAACAGAGGATCAGGGATCAACTGAGAATGTGAAAGATATGTCAAAATACAACTTATGAAAAAGTGACAAACAAGAGACCATCCGTCTATAGTCCAAGGCATAGCTGCCAAAGAAACCTTCCACCTCGAACCACTCTAAAAGATATAAATCTCTGGCAGAAGCAGACATCTCCCGGAGAACAGTATCCTAGTAAAGGAAGGACAAATTACCTAAAAAATGTTGCACTGATTTAATCACTCATATAAGTATATGAGGACTTAAGAACAATACCCAACTTTCATGCGGCATTTGCTGACATTTTCATTAGATGTTTCTCAAAAATAAGATGTAAGTAAACAGGTACCACTAGAATAATTGAAGGAAAAGAAAAATATCTGTAGAAAATTATAACAGAATAAAATGATCTACAAAACCCTACAACTTCCCTGAATATTGGTTCAAAAACAATTGAACAAATTCCAAAATGTTAGTGATTAAATATATATATATATATATATATATATATATATATATATATATATATATATATATATATATATATATATATATATATATATATATATATATAATATATATATATATGAATGTCTTTTCCTGTAATACTACAGTGTAATATGAAAATAAAAAGGCCCATAAAAACACTATTTAAACGTTGAAACCATATATTTCGGGCACTTGTTTCTGTGCCCCTGTTCACTGGTAGAATATGGACAGGTGGAAAGTTACAATGGTATATATACAAAAACAGCTTCCATACGATGAAAACATCCAAAAGGCCACCGAACAACTCAGTTCTAATAATCCTTTCATTTTCCATTATCCCAAATCCATCGGGAGTTCGCTCGTTAACGTATACTTAAATAACAAAAGGGAAGAAGCCGGAGTTTACAAGATACCATGTAGCAATTGTCATGAAATCTATGTAGGCGAGACAGGTAGATCGCTCTCGCAAAGAATAACAGAGCACAAAAGATCAGTACGTTACGCTTCGGTGAGTTCGGGAATTTTCTACATATCAGAAATACAGGGCATGTCATTAACTGGAGTAGTTTTTTCAAGAGTAGCTGTCCGTACAAAAGAAAGATGCTGGAATCTGCTATCATCAATCAAACCAACAATATGAACCTGTCAGGAGGACATTGGAAATCGGACGCCATCGACACCTTAATCCTCAAACCGCTCCTGACGAAGATGACCCAAGAAACGCGACCGCCAGATCCATGGGAGCTAATGAGGCCAAAACCACTAGGAATTTGGTCACTCTCCTCCTTCTTAAGAAACGCCACCTCCATAACATCGGAGGCCTAAGGCCACACCTTCATGTTTTTGTATATATACCATTGTAACTTTCCACCTGTCCATATTCTACCAGTGAACAGGGGCACAGAAACAAGTGCCCGAAATATATGGTTTCAACGTTTAAATAGTGTTTTTATGGGCTTTTTTTATTTTATATATATATATATATATATATATATATATATATATATATATATATATATATATATATATATATATATATATATATATATTATATATATATATATATATATATATATATATATATATATATATATATATATATATATATATATATACGGTTCATATGTGGCTAATCATTTTTTTAACAGGAATTTATCCAATTTTTTATTTTTATAGGGATAGGTGTGAGTATGTGTTTGTATTTTACATACACACACACACAAACATATATACATATATATATACACTCATATATATGTAATTAATTGTATATATATTACACACACACACACACACATATATATATATATATATATATATATATATATATATATATATATATATATATATATATATAACTGAATCACGAGAATATGGAACGTGATGAATATATAAATAAAGACAATTCCACGAAGGAAAGAGAAGCAACAGAGTATTGCAAGGCTTTTCGACGTATTGTCCTTTTACTTAGCAGACTCGTTTCTCTTTCCTTCAGGGCATTGCCTTCATATATATATATATATATATATATATATATATATATATATATATATATATATATATATATATATATATATATATATATATATATATATATATATATATATATATATATATATATATATATATATATATATATATATATATATATATATATATATATATACATACATACATACATACATACATATATAGTATATATATACATACACATACACACACCACACAATTACACATTTTGATCAGCAATGTGATTTATAATATTGATCCCTAGTGAATGTGGCGAGGTGGCAATTGTGTTTACATGTCACATGCAAGTGTGACAGACGACGCGCGTAGGTGGCATTTCAGATGCACGTGTCCTGTTGACAGAAATGAACTGCTTTGTTTTCAGCCGCTGTACCCTCCACCTTTGTCGAATTTGGTGGGCGTGACCGTTGGAATATTAGCTTGAAAATGGGCCCCGGGATTATCCCAAGCCCTGGCAGTCTCCAATTCCTTGTTTCATTGACAAATGCGGATTCTGGAACCTCCTTTTTACTTGCGGCTAATACGATTTCCATTCAAGGAGGTTGTTTCCACTTTCCCCTGACTTTTGACCCCATCGTCAATCAAACATTGAATTGGAATCTGTCCGAAGGACAAGGGATAATCCCAGGCCCTATTCCCAAGGTAGTATTCCAGCGTTCAGGGCCACCAAACTCAACACAGGTGGAAGGTAAGCAAGAGCAGAAAACAACGACCGGTCATTTCCATCAAAAGGATTCCGGCATCTCACGTACCACCCACGTCTCAGCCATGGAAATACGATTGTCACCTTCCAAATGTCCATATTCGCTAGTGTCCAAAATGTATTGTTGTGTCGTGTAATCATTGTTGCCGTTGTCATGGATTCATATATATATATATATATATATATATATATATATATATATAGATGCAGTAATGTGTGTGTTTGTACATATACTGTATGTATGTATGTAGGTGATATTGAGATGCACGTGTGCTTTGACAGAAATGACCTGCTTTGTTTTCAGCTCGCTGTACCTTCCACTTTGTCGAATTTGGTTGGCGTGACCGTTGGAATAATTGCCGATTTTGGAATATTCCTTTATTACTGGCAGCTTATTTATTTGTGTTGTTACATTAATTGCATAATATCTATATCACGGATCGCTACTATCACAATATTATCATATAAATAAAACAGGTTAATTTGCAGCAAAACAACAAATACAAACGCTATTACAATGATTGTTTACGATTTCGTGCGTCTGGTAGCATGCTACGGGTGACTACCGTCTGAAAACCCTCCGGATTGTGGTAAGTGTGAGGTCTCATCTCGGCCGTAATCAAAGGGCTAATGAAAATTAAAATAATTAATAATTTCCCATATTTTGGTAATCATAGAATCAACTAAAAACGATTATTAAATAAAATTATCTAAAAATGAAAAAATCCCGTAGGGTGGGTCTGCCCAGACCCAACTTGCACCAGATAGGGTTAAGAGACTGGCCAGTCTGGGAGGCCTTTGGGCCTCATCCTTGAAGTTCTTGGGCCCTCTCCAGGCCTGCTTCCCCAGCCTGGCAGGATACCTGCCTTCCTCCGAGGAAGCAGCCTCTGGGTCGGACCCTTCCCTTCAAGGCTGCCCTCAAGAGACTGGCCAGCCTTGGAGGACTTTGGGTCTCATCCTTGAAGTTCTTGGGCCCTCTCCAGGCCTGCTTCCCCAGCCTGGCAGGATACCTGCCTTCCTCCGAGGAAGCAGCCTCTGGGTCAGACCCTTCCCTTCAAGGCTGCCCTTAAGAGACTGGCCATCCTTGGAGGACTTTGGGCCTCATCCTTGAAGTTCTTGGGCCCTCTCCAGGCCTGCTTCCCCAGCCTGGCAGGATACCTGCCTTCCTCCGAGGAAGCAGCCTCTGGGTCGGACCCATCCCTTCAAGGCTGCCCACCCATCCCTTCAAGGCTGCCCTCAAGAGACTGGCCAGCCTTGGAGGACTTTGGGTCTCATCCTTGAAGTTCTTGGTCCCTCTCCAGGCCCCTTCCCCAGCCTGGCAGGATACCTGCCTTCCTCCGAGGAAGCAACCTCTGGGTCAGACCCTTCCCTTCAAGGCTATCCTTAAGAGACTGGCCAGCCTAGGAGGACTTTGGGCCTCATCCTTGAAGTTCTTGGACCCTCTCCAGGCCTGCTTCCCCAGCCTGGCAGGATACCTGCCTTCCTCCGAGGAAGCAGCCTCTGGGTCGGACCCTTCCCTTCAAGGCTGCCTTCAAGAGACTGGCCATCCTTGGAGGACTTTGGGTCTCATCCTTGAAGTTCTTGGGCCCTCTCCAGGCCCGCTTCCCCAGCCTGGCAGGATACCTGCCTTCCTCCAAGGAAGCAGCCTCTGGGTCAGACCCTTCCCTTCAAGGCTGCCCTTAAGAGACTGGCAGTCCTTGGAGGACTTTGGTCCTCATCCTTGAAGTTCTTGGGCCCTCTCCAGGCCTGCTTCCCCAGCCTGGCAGGATACCTGCCTTCCTCCGAGGAAGCAGCCTCTGGGTCGGACCCTTCCCTTCAAGGCTGCCCTCAAAAGACTGGCCATCCTTGGAGGACTTTGGGTCTCATCCTTGAAGTTCTTGGGCCCTCTCCAGGCCTGCTTCCCCAGCCTGGCAGGATACCTGCCTTCCTCCGAGGAAGCAGCCTCTGGGTCAGACCCTTCCCTTCAAGGCTGCCCTTAAGAGACTGGCCATCCTTGGAGGACTTTGGGCCTCATCCTTGAAGTTCTTGGGCCTTCTCCAGGCCTGCTTCCCCAGCCTGGCAGGATACCTGCCTTCTTCCGAGGAAGCAGCCTCTGGGTCGGACCCTTCCCTTCAAGGCTGCCCTCAAGAGACTGGCCATCCTTGGAGGACTTTGGGCCTCATCCTTGAAGTTCTTGGGCCCTCTCCAGGCCTGCTTCCCCAGCCTGGCAGGATACCTGCCTTCCTCCGAGGAAGCAGCCTCTGGGTCAGACCCTTCCCTTCAAGGCTGCCCTCAAGAGACTGGCCAGCCTAGGAGGACTTTGGGCCTCATCCTTGAAGTTCTTGGGCCCTCTCCAGGCCTGCTTCCCCAGCCTGACAGGATACCTGCCTTCCTCCGAGGAAGCAGCCTCTGGGTCGGACCCTTCCTTCAAGGCTACCCTCAAAAAGACTGGCAAGCCTTGTAGGCTTTTGGGGCCAATCCTTAAAGGGCTTGGGCCCTTTCCATGGGAAGGGTCAGACCCATAGGCTGCTTCCTTGGAGGAAGGAAGCGGCCTCTGGTCGGACCCTTCCCCTCACCAATACTCTTTGCTTTCTCTTACCCTACTTTTCAAAACTGACACTTTCTGTCTCCGAAGGCTTCCAGACGATTTGAAGCATCTCGGAGATTGTTCTTGGACACTTTGAAGCTCGGCGCATGCGCGAATGGCATTTCTCTCGTCCTTCCAGGAGCCGGAGGACTGAAGGATTCCAAAATGTCTTCAAGGAAAATCTCGAAGGTTTTAGATCATTTCAACATCGCGATAACCATTACTTGGAGTTCTTTTTCTGGCACATAAACAGCTTCTTTGCTTTAAGGAGTCGTCTTCTATAAACTTATGAGATTCCCTCTTACTGACGATATTGATCATCCCTTCGATTCTTCCTTGCTTCTCCGAAAAGTAATTCTGTGAATCCAAAATCTTTGAAGTAGTTTCTAACACCTCAGGTTATCTACTTTATTCTTCGTCAGCATTCTTCAGTATACCTCCACGCCGATGTCGTCTCTTTTTTGTTCCTTCTCTTTCTTATTTCGAGCGAAGATCTGCTCCAAGCGGTAATTTTGGGCATCCAAAATCCCCTCTCAATCAGCTTAGAAAACACCTCAAGTTCTCTACCTTTTATTTCGTATAAATTCTTCAGTTCCTCCGTTCCACTGTCTTCCTCTCTTCTTGATTATTTCCTTCCTTATTTCGAATGAAGAGTTTGCGTCCGTGAGTGACAATACGACTGTAGAGGTGCCGAATAATCGCAGAAGGCGGGAACCTCGACTTCATACTGCTCCGCGAAGTAGTCCATATTTTCAGCAGTAAACAATTACAGACTGAAGCTATCTGCCATTCTCGTGATGTACTTTTCCCTCTTGAAAATCTCTTTTAGTCGATCTGCTTCGTCATCCAGTTCATTTCAACCATAAACTTCGCCTTCTTTGCTCACATGCTGTCTCTGAAGGCTTCAAGACGTCTTCCTGGAGGATCCCTGAGATGGCCACTGTAGTCCTTGGTGTCAGTGCACCTATTGAGTGATGGCACTATACGCATGAGCTGAAGAATTCTAAAACGACTGCAGGAAAAACACGAAGATATTACGGCGCCAGGCGACAATGATTCTTTCTTGCAGCAGAAGGTATGAAATTTTCTTGAAAGCTTTATTGCCACGAAAACATCAATATTTAAAAAAAGAAAGAAATTAAAAATTTAGTGAAAAATCATCATCGTATCCTTTTTTCTCGTCGTTGGGAGAAATATATATATATATATATATATATATATATATATATATATATATATATATATATATATATATATATATATATATATATATATATATATATATATATATATATATTTATATATATATATATATATATATATATATATATATATATATATATATATATTTATATATATATATTTATATATTTATATATATATATATATATATATATATATATATATATATATATATATATATATATATTTATATATATATATATATATATATATATATATATATATATATATATATATATATATATATATATTATATACATGTATGCATATATATATATATATATATATATATATATATATATATATATATATATATATATATATATATATATATATATATATATATATATGTATATCTACATATATTTATATATCTATATATATGTATATATATACATATAGATAGATATAGATAGATAGATAGATAGATAGATAGATATCTCCTCCCGACGACGAGGGAAAAGGATACGATGATGATGATTTTTCGCTACATTTACATTTATTTCTTAAAAAAATGCTATTTTCGTGGCAATAAAACTTTCTAGAAAATTTTCACCCGGGGAGGACAAGATCAACTTGAAATTATTATTATAGATAGATACATATACATAAATATATGTATATATAAGTATATATACATATATTTTATATATATATATATATATATATGTGTGTGTGTGTGTGTGTGTGTGTGTATACACTGGTTTGTGCGTCTGTGTGCGTTAATTTTTCCCAATAGTTAAAAATAAGGTGGTCTCAAGAATTTCTGTTTCCTGAAATGGTCATCACTAGCGCCCAGTAATCCAGTCAGCTTCAAGAGAAAAGTGACCTTTTTTGTTTTAACAAGGCTTCTCCATTGCCATTGATCACCTTATTAAGGGGGAGAGAGAGAGAGAGAGAGAGAGAGATGGCTGCCTCCAGCAAGGAATGATTAAGTTTTTTCGCATAGCAGAGTAAGTTATAAATATATAGTTTTTTTATGGTACCAGCATCAAATTATAATAGTAGATTTTTTGAAGGATACAGAGTAGTTTAAATCGCTTGTCTTATTTAAATAAAAATTCTTCTTCGGAAAAGAAATAAGTTTTAGAGTCTTCAAGAACACTATTAAAGACGCACGGAAAACTTTTCCAATATTCCTGGAAAACCTGTCTACCATATACTTTGGAGGCTTGTATTTCAAGTCAATGGTCCCTGTATGCTTGTCCCGTATGAATTGGATTCATATTCTAAAAAAAAAAAAAAATAATAGTAATAAAAAAAATACTCATAGTAGCATGAGTCTTAAAATGAAGTAGCAAATCCACAGTTGTATATTTATCTTTAAATATATGTACATATACATAACTGTGGAATTGCTTCTCCAATAATAATAATAATAATAATAATAATAATAATAATAATAATAATAATAATAATAATAATAATAATAATAATAATACTGAGATAATATTAAGCAAACTTTTTACTGATGAAGATGCAATTTTTAATAATTTTAGTAGGACATTTTTAAACAACTTTTAGAGCTGGCCGTGCTGGACACGACCTTTGCCTTCAGTTTGTATAAACAAACTGAAGGGATGGCCATGGGATCACCACTTGGTCCAATTTTTGCTAACATCTTCATGTGCTCCCTGGAGGAGCGCATAATAGAAGAATGTCCCATTAGGTTCCGCCCTCTATTTTATCGAAGATATGTTGACGACACGTTCTCCTATTTCGTCATGAATGTCATGCAGAGTCCTTTCTGGAGTTCGTCATCCGACAACATCCAAACATAAGGTTCGCTATGGAGAAGGAGGTAAATAACAAACTCCCCTTCCTTGATCTTATTATTTCCAGAGGTGACTCAGGTTTTTACACAGGTGTGTATAGAAAAATACATTTACTGGTTTGGGAATGAATTTTTATAGTTCGTGTTTCTTTCATTTGAAACTGAACTCTATTTTAACCCTCCTCCATAGGGCTTACACCCACTCGTCAAACTGGAAGAGTTTCCACGATGAGATATCCTTTTTAGTGAAATATTTCAATAATAATTGTTTTCCATCACGACTTTTTCAGATCCCTAAATAAACTGCTACTACAGAAAATGACTCGGCAACACCTGAATCGACTGTGCCGAAACTAAAGATGTATGCAAGTTTCCCTTTCGTGCATGATGATACTTTTAGGAGAAAATGCACAGCCATTATTCAAAAAGAGTTTTCCAGCTTTAAACCTGAAAATCATCCCGAAAAATCCCTTTACAATAGGGTCTCTGTTCAGAGTCAAAGACCGGCTCAGTCCTCTGTTTTCGTCCAGCGTTGTTTACAAGTACACTTGCCCGGGATGTGATCACGGGATATACATATGTGGGATGCACGAGGAGGCTGTTGAAGGTCCGCATAGATTCCCACAGGGCATAAGTCATAGAACAGGTAGCAGGTTATCTAATCCTGAGCAATCAAATATACGAAATCATTCAAAATTATGTAAAACTTATATTGACAGCAAGGATTTTTCCATCCTAGGCCGAGTGCAGAACAACAACGACTTAACCATCCTAGAATCCATAATTATCAGGAAGACTGTGCCGTCGTTAAATACTCAATCGTCTTCAGTGAAATTGTTTATAGCCTAGTTTGGGCAACTGGTTTTCCTCACTCTGTTTGTACTTATTTATGTTAGTCTTGTTCTTTCTTTCATATAGGTAGGTTGTTTTAAGATTTTAGTGAACTCCTTTTACTCATTATTGACTTGTCTTGGAATGAGGTGTTTTGTTTTAAATATTTTTACTACATAAAGAGCTGTTGCCATTGCATTAATTTGTTATTGATGTTCAAATTATATTATATTTTATAGCCTTGAAAATGCGACTTGGAATTCGTCATGGAACGTCGGCATTGAAAATAAACTGTAGATGATGAGGATGCCTTTCCCTACTGCTTCCTTCGTGATGTATATATATATATATATATATATATATATATATATATATATATATATATATATATATATATATATATATATATATATATATATATATATATATATATATATATATATTACTAAAGGACCTCATTCAAACTGCATGGTATCTATAGATACCATCCAGTTTGAATGAGGTCCTTTAGTAATTTAGTTAATGCACAGAACAATTGTGTATGTGATAAAGTTAATATATACGTATGTATACATATATGTGTGTGTTAGTGTGTGTATTAACAGATAGTTAGACACAGAGATAGATGCATAGATAGAAAGAAATATATATATATATATATATATATATATATATATATATATATATATATATATACATATATATACATATATATATATATATATATATATATATATATATATATATATACATATATATACATATATATATACATATATACATATATGCATATATATAGTAGGGAGTACGGATAGGAAGAACAGTCAGCTCATCATTGATATATTTATTAATAGGTGCGCTTCGGGATCACCCATATCCCATCTTTTCTGGCTAAAAAGATACAAAAACACTAATTAAAACTGACAACAGAGCTTACAAAATTAAAATGCTTTAAAGATTGAAAAATGACAATGACAAAACAAGAAATAGATTACCTTCAGTAGTAAAGTCCAGAGGATGAAAACTGAATAAGAGTAAACAAGGTTAGCAAGTAAACAAGAAAGGCGGGGGGGGGTTACTATAGTACGACCGTTTTAGGAAGAGACTTTGCCCCTCTTAAACTGACCATTAACCTTCTGACTTCAAGCTCTCATTGTTTGCGCCTGTTATCAAGCACGTGTACTATAATAGAAAGTTCTGAATGAAGTTTTGTTGTCCCACTTTAATTTTAGATAAAAAAAAAAAAATTCAATATATGAAAATGATAGATGCAAGAAATTTGGAAACCTAGATGTGCTTTCATTTTCAGTTTTGTTTATTTGGATGCTGTACTGAGCAATGTTCTTGAGTTACGTCATCTACTATAGTTTTTTATTACTGTTCCTTTGCTGTTATCGAAGTCATATAATTGTGATATAGTTTTGAGCTTTTGAATTGTTTTCTTTCGTGTATGCCGTGATCCGTCTTTACCTCCTTGCTGTATCAAGGTTGAATTTTTCACTGTGCAGCTATAAAATAGCTCATAATAAATATTCTTTAAATATTGTTGCACCTATATATATATATATATATATATATATATATATATATATATATATATATATATATATATATATATAGGGTGTAACAATATTTAAAGAATGTTTATTATGAGCTATTTTATAGCTGTACAGTGAAAATTCAACCTTGATACAGCAAGGAGGTAAAGACGGATTACGGCATGCACGAAAGAAAGCAATTCAAAAGCTCAAAACTATATCACAATTATATATATATATATATATATATATATATATATATATATATTACACATTTATACAGTATTAGATCTACCTGTGCTTTTAAAGCACTGTCATATGATACTCATCACTGCTGTGGCATTTCTGTTATATGTAGATTTTTAAAGATATTTCTGCCACTTTCTGTCGAAAAAACAAATCTATATTTCAATTTATTTCAATTTCAGTGTTCAACAGGATATCACACAACAAGGGAAAGCAATAAATTTATTTACAATCGAAGTATGAGGAGACATTACTTATGAAGAATCCTCGTCAGAGGATGCTACATCGATAACAAAAGAATCTATATATTTATCAATGCAAACATCTCTTGAAGCGTCATCTCTTTTTATATCTTCGGCATGTCTCATCATTAGCCCAGTTGTCAGAAGATATGGATTCAATTGCTTCTTTGACCAAAGGAAGCAGGTCTGATTTTTAAAATGATTCTTCTTTGCCACGTATGATTTCACCTGCGCCCATATCAGTTCTGTTGCATTATACTGGCAGTGATATGTAGGCAGCCTAACCACTATGTCCATGATCTCTTGCCAGTCTGTCAATCACGTAATCATTTTCTTTACATGAATGTCTTTGCAACTTTACTAATTTTTATTAGCCAGTCTTTAACTTCATCCTTTTTGGCAGACATTGTCGGAGGTTTATTAATTCGAACTGAATGATAAGAAGCGTTATCCAACACTATGATGGCAGATGGCCCTATATTGGGAAGAAGCTGGGTTTTAAACCATTTTTCAAACACTGCAGAATTCATCTGAATTTCTAGATTGCGTATCCCTTGTCAGCTGGGTGCTTGATCATTGATAAAAATATTACCCAGAAATGTGGTTAATATTGCAACCAATATTGTGATTGTGTCTACTTACTCTCCAATGTTATTGATGTACAATTAGAAGGAATAAATCATAGGTAAAAATTTTTTTCTTATTCTCTCTCTCTCTCTCTCTCTCTCTCTCTCTCTCTCTCTCTCTCTCTCTCTCTCTCTCTCTCTCTCTCTCTCTTTTTTTTTTTTGCCCAGCTAGTGGAATAGTAAGCGGAACCATAAAAATGATGAACATTCTTTATGATTAGTTTTCTGACGAATATACAAATAATTTTTAACTATAATACACAACTGTGATGTAGCTGTCCTTTACGGATTCAAACAGAATTAGAGAAAATGACAAAAAAAAAAAAAAGAAGACTGTCATCCTCAATCAGTGCAGTGCTTATACCTCTGGCAACACTAAACCCCGATATATAGTACTTATCCTATGTTTATTTATTTGTGTTGTTACATTAATTGCATAATATCTATATCACGGATCGCTACTATCACAATATTATCATATAAATAAAACAGGTTAATTTGCAGCAAAACAACAAATACAAACGCTATTACAATGATTGTTTACGATTTCGTGCGTCTGGTAGCATGCTACGGGTGACTACCGTCTGAAAACCCTCCGGATTGTGGTAAGTGTGAGGTCTCATCTCGGCCGTAATCAAAGGGTTAATGAAAAGGATGCGTGATAATGAACATCAGCAATGCATATCGCCATAAATTTTTGGGTGGGGGCGGGGATCGGAAATATATTTTGATGTTGGATAGCAAATGGAGTTTAATTGTGTAGGAAGCAATAAACAGTTGTGTATATTGACGCACAAGCACATGCATTTGCTTGCATGCACGCTTGCATGCAGACTAGGTGTGCATTTACACACAAGTGCCTGTAAGGAATGAGTTTAAAACTCCTGTAGGAACTTTCACACCAACTGTAGTTGATGTATTGATATTAGGAAGCGGATCGGTCTGTCTATTTCGAGTTATATCAATTCTTTCATGGGCTTATGTTTGAGAATCATGCTTGTCATCTCGTAAAAAGGTAGTCTTATTTATTTGGTTGCCACTTTTACCTTCCTTATATCTCCTTTTTTGGAGTGGAGTGCCTAGGGAAGTTAAAGTTAAAATATATAAGAGGATTGTTTAAGAAACGCCTTAATGGAAGTAAAGTGTTGAGTGGCAGTGGAATAAATGAAATAAAACTTTCTTGAAATGATTTTTCTTATACATCGTGTTTTTTAACTGAAGAGGACTGAAAGGGTAAAAGACAGCGGGGGGTGCCGGGTAGCAGTGCAAGGAGGGTAGCATCAGGCTTTTAAAGTGGTTGCGTCATGTGGATAGAATGGGAGTGCGGGTAGTAAATCGGTGAAAAGAGTGTATAATTCGGAGATGTTTAGAGAAGGAAAGAAAGGAGAAGCGACGAAAAGCGGGCAGTTTTCTTCAGTAAAAGGCCGTGGTGATGGGACAGGATTTTTCAATGCCCTTTCAGTGTAATGAAAGGTAATAGAAATGGTTGATGTGAAAGCCTTCTGTTCTTGCTGCTGTTCCTTGATTCAACAGTGTCGGTAGCCATGTGTTTTTACTACTATATATATATATATATATATATATATATATATATATATATATATATATATATATATATATATATATATATATATATATATATATATATATATATATGTATGTATGTATGTATGTATGTATATATGTATGTATATATGTGTGTGTGTGTGTTAAACCCTTACCTGAAGGGTTGTTAGAACACCTACCTGCTGGTGCTGGCAGTCGCGACCAAAGAACAGCATCCCTCTCCCTCTTTTACCCCAGCTATTTCTCTCTCTCTCTCTCTCTCTCTCTCTCTCTCTCTCTGAAATAATCCTAACGTAGTGTGTTGAAATCAAACTGTGTATAAAAATAATTTATTCTGTAAAGCCAACATAACAGGTAAAAAATTAATGGCGATTAGTCAAACTACCAAAAAAAGAATAACAAAATAAAGGTAAATAAATGTCTCCCAAACAGTACATGTCACCAAACTCTAAGTGGGATATTTCCCCATCTCCACTTTAAGAATTACATAACTCTCACTGAAGGAAAATATCTAATTGTCACCAGATCAAATTAAGACAGATGTCTCACCAGACACCCCATGCTACCCATGCTGTTGCACTCCTGTGCATGGCTATCCATGAAACATCTGTTAAATAGAGAAACAGCTCTCAGCAAAACCAAAATCAAATAGACTGATATTTTCCACAACGCCACAAAGTACATTTTAAAGAAATTGCACAGATAATAAAAACAACAGATAATAAAATTAGTACAAGACACGGCAACTTATTGAATGTTAATTAATATCTTGACTTACCTTTCAACAGATAATTGGAACTTGGAATTTCCACTGTCTATCGTAATCAGCTCCCTCAACAGCAATGAAATTTATTTTACAAAAAATTCTCACACTTGCCTTACCGGTCACTCCCACTATACACCATTCCCATGGCACACCCATAATCCGGATTTTTAACCGGATGAGTGCTTCTAGAAGTTTCCATGCTGACGCTAATTACGCTCCACGCACCCGATCAGGTGGCCAATACTGAATCGCACAGAATGTGCAGAGTCGTGCTTGAGCAGCCCTGAATCCGAAAACAACGAAGCACGGAATGTCACGTTGTCACATTTATTACAGAAACACACACACACACACACACACATATATATATATATATATATATATATATATATATATATATATATATATATATATATATATATATATACATACTGTGTGTGTGTGTATTGTGCAAAAGGTTTGTATGCATTAAAGTCCATGTATATGCAGTATGTATGTAAGTAAAAAAAAAAATAAATCAGTTATTACCAACGCTACTGTTGATATCAGGATTTTATACTTTGGCACTTCGTTCTAACCCTGAGTATGGTCCATATCTTTGTACCCAGTCATATTCGGACATTCTTCTATACCCGGCAATATAACGAAATCGCGATTCTTTCTAACAAAGTCTTTATCATCACTTCAGAGGATTTTATTATATGCTCCTGATTCAGTTCGATAGACTTTTGAGTTTAATGCTAAGTCTTTCATTGTAAACAGATCGAGATTAATATTTCAGTAGACGAGCATTCCTTCATCTGTCGTATATGTTGATTCATTCACTGGGTCTCATCGGTATGTTTTACTCTTTGTCGTCTTTATTATCATCTTACCCCCCTGTTCTTCTCATCCCTCTCCATATCCACGTTTTCATGCTCCTCCCATCATTTTCTTCTGCCTCCGAAGCTCAAATTTACGTCGTCCGTGGTGTGTGACTATTGTTTGTAATCGCTCAGTGTGTCAACTTCCTGTGAAGGCTCTTGTCCAAATTGAGAGAGAGAGAGAGAGAGAGAGAGAGAGAGAGAGAGAGTAATGTTTTTCGTTTCTCTTTTTTTTTATATCTCTGTCCTATTGAATGGAAGACATTATATTTTATTTTTTTTGTTTCTTTGAAAAGTGCGGTTTGTAAGTGAACCAGGCCGCCTTTGTAGCATTAAATATCCTTTGACGAAGTGAAGAATAATCTGATTTGTTTTACTTTTACTTTTTATATTATTTCACTCATAACAGAAAAGGTGACAAAGTAGCGGGCTTATATGAGAACGGAAGAGAGAGAGAGAGAGAGAAAAGGGAAAATGGGCGTTTTGGTACTGAATGTTAAAGCTAGTAATTCAACATAAGGTTTGAAAATGTCTTCACCTTAGAGCAAAATAGGAGGTTGGAAAAAAGAATGAAAGAAGTAAGTGAACAAGCTGAGGCAGATAAGTCAGCTGACTTAAAATCCGTTTAAAACTTACACAAGCGCTCCCCGCCCTCTCTTTAGTTCGCTTTTCCTTGCAAGTCCTTCCTGCTCCGGAAAATGCATTTTTGGAAGGCTTTCATTTTCGCGATGCATCTGACTCCCTTTCTGAAAATTTTGTCCTCAGATATTGGGCAACTTCTGAAGGGTTTTGTTGCGCGACATTTTTCCGATACTCATTTTTGGGAAGAATTATTTCCTCAAAACCTATTTTTTTACCAACAATTAGTAAGTGGAACTCTCTATGCTTTGTTGTCAGTGAGCAAGTGTCCTTTGGTTTTAGGCTGTTTATTTGTTTTGCCAAGACATCCGTAAGGGCCTTCATTTTTTGTCCTTTCCAGTGACGACACGCTAAATATGTCACTGAAATAATAATAGATAGGGTATTGATATTCATAAATATGGGTAAGGTATCATTTTCTTTAATGTGCATACTTATATTTATTGAGATTGTGTTTGTTTTGGCGATGTGACCTCTCCCTCTGCAAGATTTCCCAGCTGAATTCCTCACAAGGTGTCGCACAGGTTTTCTTAAGAGTGCTTCTGGGCGAAATTGGAAAGGGGATTTTCCCCTCGACTGAAATGGAAGTTTTCACGGACACGGGATTTTTGCTGAGGAAATCTATTGAACCTCCCAGGCCATTTTTATCGCATTACTCTAAATTTTTTCTGCTTTTAAAACAGTGTTTTGGTGTATTCCGCCAATAAATTGGCCTCTTCCTTTCAATTGCATTTTTTTGTAGGTCTTTCTATGCTTCCGTAAATAATTATTATTCATAAATTTTTTATTCCCATTTGGTAACTTTTAAAGGCGTTTTTGCTACTTTTTATGCACCGTGGATCTAAAATAATTGATTAACAGTTAAAATCAATCAAGTAAATGTAAACATTTCTGTATTGATGGCTGTAAAATTCTGAGGGGGGATTAGGAGTGTTTTTGTCAAGAATAGTGGAAAGATGAATAACATAAAGATCATGTGAAATAAGAAAGAAATAAATAAATAAAAAACAATTTGACCACCAGGACCACCATAATGCCAGGTGATTAGTCGTTAAAGAGAAATGGTTGAATTTCCGACAATCTTAGCGAAGTTTGAAAGAATTGTTGAGAAGCTCGTTAAAAGCTTTTGTCGATTAAGAAATTCGCGCTTTTAGAGAAATAAAGCCGAAAAGAAACTGGTAGAAGAAGAAATAGGAGGAAGGACAGGAAAACTAATGTGTTGTTTGAAACCAGTTCCAACATCCTTCTGTGGATGCATATTTGCCTCTTATGAATACATACTTTTACAGTGAAGTTTTCAGATATTCTTTAGCTGCTCCTCTTCGTATCAATCTCTTAACTTTGTTTAAATGAAATGTAGAAGGTGTTTATAAGTATTTTGTTAATTCTAAAATGTTCTTATTTTTATCTGAAATTGCATCTTGCCCTGGTAATGTTGCCTTTGTTGTTTGGCTTCTTTTTCCTCTATCGGAGGTTAATGAAATGGGTCTGGTGCTGTTTTTATTTGTTTGTATATATATTCATTTTTTGGGGAAGATGGTTGAAGGTTTTTGGGGTCGCGGACAATCCACAGTACCTGCTCTTGCACTGGCCTTCAGAATTCCCTCTTATTAGGTACCGGAGGAGAACAAAAGGCTCTCCAAAAAGACTCTCTCTCTCTCTCTCTCTCTCTCTCTCTCTCTCTCTCTCTCTCTCTCTCTCTCTCTCTCTCTCTCTCTCTCTCTCTTTTATCAACCTGCTTTGTTTTCATTTCATTTAGATTTTGTTGCTCAAAATATAAGGATGAGAAACTTGCAATGTAGTTCGGTGACATGCTTGGTGGCTGGTGTCCCACGAGGTGCTTGAAACTTTTAGAAGGTCGAAGAGCTAATCTCTTTCTTTCAGTTTAATAGAATTTCTTGGATTCCTCCTGTGTCCTTTATGCTCCATAGTAAAGGGTATAGATGGAATGTATGATATGACTACATCCGTGAAGCGCTAGCAGTGAAGGACAAGGTGTTCCAATATTTAATTATAGTCAAGCCACAAGCTCTGACGAGAGAGCGTTGACAGAGCCAGTGGCCGATATTGAACATAGCCATTCCTTTTTATTGTAAAATTGTCTCGGAATACTTGATCATGTGCGCTAGATGAACGGATTTTCCTCCCTTTGCATTTCTTTTGCTCAAAATAACTTTTGAACTGAAAATAAATACTAATATTTTTTTTTATCCATTTCTAGCCAGAGTGACGATCAGGTATGCATTGGTTTCAAAGTTTTCGAAATCGTTTAGGATATAACAGTAGCCATTTCCCTGAGGGATTTATGCATTTATAAAACACGGGTGTAGTTTCTAAATATTTCAGATATCTTCCATTTATGGGAGTTAAGCGTGTCTCGATATCTTCGTTTCCCTTGTAGCGTCTTTCCCTAGGCTTATTGGGGTAGTAAAGCCCGGCCACAAGAGACAGATATGGAGGTCAGAGGATACAAAGAAGGGATAGGGCGTAGGGCTTTACTCCGCAACCTGATAAATTATGATGAAAGCGAACAGAGAAGTAGGAGTCTTTTCTCAGTCAGTATAGAAAGCGAGTGCCATTAGAATACGCTCAACGCTAACCATACCTGAAGAGATACACACTGCCATTTCTTCAAGCAATACAGTTTGAAGACATATAGCAAATGTATCCACTCAGAAGTGCGCGATCATATAAACGCAACGCTTCTTTGTGGGTAACTTTTTTTTTTTCTTTTTTCTTTGTCGTCGAGAATAATGCGGGCGTGCTCATTCCGATTGTTGCTGTTGCGGACACCAGAGTAATGTTCAACAAAGCTTGAATTCAGGGTCTTGACAGAATAGAGATAGGGACGTATTCTTCGCAGTTTCAGGAAAATGAATGTATATAATTGGTACTGGAATCAGGCGCTCTTGCATAGTTTTCACATCATCAGCCAAACCGAAGCCTTTTCAATATTCGTATTATAATGGCACCCGATTTCTATACTGATTGAGAAAAGACTCCTACTTCTACTTTTCGATTTCATCATAATTTATCAGGTTGCTGAGTGAAGCCCTACGCCCTATCCCTTCCTTTGCATCCCCTGACCTCCATACCTGTCTCTTGTGGTTGGGCTTCACTATCCCTTTTGTTATTTCATCACTTTTTTTTTTGCCCGTGATTACCCGAAGAGCCGCTCTCTTACGGATAGTACCATGATAGAGGTCTGGTGCATTACTAAAGGGTGTTTATCGCGTTCCTTCAACCCCTACTTACATCCACTCTTTAGCATTATTCTTTTCCTCCATTCATGCTCTTTTTTTCATTCTTGCTGGCCGACTCCTCTAACTGTTATTCCTTAGTACAACTATTGGGGTTTTCTCCCAGTTTCACTTTTAGATCCTTGTACTTTCTCATTAATTTTCTAGTTCTCTTTATCCTGCTGCCCAACCTCTCCAACTCCCTTTTTTTCATTTTCTGCCTCTGAATGGCCGAAGGTGTCCCAGTGCTGGCTTAATAGCCGAAATCTTAAATAACTTAAGACTTATTTACTAAATGATTTACCGCGGGGAGTCTTTATTGCAGTTTCTTAGCATTTGAACGCACGGTTTAATTTTTAATTAAATCTTTTTCTTGTTAGCTATGTTTTTGCTCGCATGGGCTAATGCCGTAGCAGATATGCAGTCTGCGGGTGCTCTCAAGTTACTTGCACTAACGAAAGTGGAAGCTTATCCTGTTAACCTGTGTGTGTGATTGAGCATGCGTTAGCACCATGTACCAATAACGGTTAAAATAGAATTCGATGACACTTTGTTGAAAATTCATTAGGTAACCTTATCATGACCTTATCAACATTTAAGAGTATACGGTTTTAAGGTCACGATCAGAAACTGTGGGTGATTTAAATGTTTTATTGCCAGTTATGCATTAGCTGTAGCGTTTTCATACTCAGAAACTATGATCTTAATACCTTAGTGATTGATAAAGTTTTGTCTTTTAAGTCAAATATTGAAGTTGCAGATTTTTTGGCGGTTTCAGTGCTTCATAGCCGGGTATACATATTGTGGTATTCCTTGCATATTGATTTTTGTGTACAGCGTAATTCTCAAAATAATTATGTTTACCTAGTTTATTTTCAGGTCAGAGGTCAGGGCCTGGGGAAAATTACGGCAGTTGGTATCGTGCTGCCCTTCTGATGTGGAAAATAATACTTTATTTATTCACCGCTAATTGCCTTTGTGCTCTGTGCTAAGTTCTCTTGTTAAGCAATTTTAAAGATGATTTTAGGTAGAATTTATATGCTCATCCTTGCATACATTATGATGATGTAGTATATTAAGAATTTTATATTGAATCCAAGTTTAGAAACAAAAGCTTCTTTATTTTAATAGCATCATAAAGTGATCGAATGGAGTGCAAATTTAACATCCTTGTTCCCTAAAGTAAAGTAAAATATCCTTATGCAGTAGGACTGATGGTCCAGATGAAGGAAAGTTGTCTTTGAGCGGAAGCCAGTAGATCTGTGGTATTTATTGGATATTATTTGAGTATCTGCTTAATCATTGTCTTCCTATGAGTAAAGAAGCTTGTCCCTCACTCATCATTATTTGTTTGTTTTTTCCGGAGTTCATTGGTCAACATTTTGTTTATCCGTCCTCATGGTCGATGGCCGCATTGCCCTTGACTGCAGTGATTCTGTGTTTGTTTTGTTCTCGGCGGAGGAAGTCTTCAGCGACCCTTTTCCTGAATGATGTTTGTTTGCTCTCCACTGGACGAGGTCCTTTTGCTTCTCCTAAATTGTGTGTTTTGTTTCCGTTATTTTTTTATGAGCTGAGTATTTTTCTTGCTGTTCTGCAATTCAATTTCGTTATTCGATTTAATGTAAGCCTAGGTCGCATGTTTGTACAAAAGATGTTGCAGAGAGAAAATTTGAGTCTTTCGAATGAAACACTCAAAGCTCACAGTGCATCAGTGATTGTAGTCGAAAGCATTTGATTAGGCTACCTGCCTTTACTGCTACAGTGACAGGAAGGTGATTGTACGTGTTTACATGGGAGTGAGAGAGAAGTATTTTGAGTAACCGGCCCTCTTGTAATGATATTTGCTGATGATGCAACATTTTAAATCCATGTGATGCATTTGGTGGTAATTAATTCGTACATGCGTTTATTCCTCTCTGAATGAATGGGACGATAAGCTACTCGACTCTGCCGGATATTCTGCGTGTTATCTTGACTCACCTGGCCAAGTGGCTTGTTGCTCGTTGGCAGTTTGTGATAACACCTAGGACATCTGTTATAGTCTACAGAAGTTCCTCATTGGACGGGTTGGTATCGTTCTCGACTAACACTATGTTGGGCCCGCGTTCGATTCTCTAACAGGCCAATGAAGAATTAGAGAAATTTATTTCTGGTGATAGAAATTCATTTCTCGTTATAATGTGGTTCGGATTCCACAATTAGCTGTAGGTCCCGTTGCTAGGTAGCCAATTGGTCCTTAGCCACGTAAAATAAATCTAATCCTTCGGGCCAGCCCTAGGAGAGCTGTTAATCACCTCAGTGGTCTGGTTAAACTAAGGTATACTTAACTTTATAGGCTACAGGAAGCTTAGAAGGATCTGTATTCAGGCTTAGACGAACGAATGGCCGCTGAAGCAAATGACTTTTAGTCTCTCTCTCTCTCTCTCTCTCTCTCTCTCTCTCTCTCTCTCTGGTAGACATCAGAGGTGCCTCACACTGAGGGACCTGGGGCAACGGAACGAACTGTAGGGTTTGTAAGGTCTCTCTCTCTCTCTCTCTCTCTCTCTCTCTCTCTCTCTCTCTCTCTCTCTCTCTCTCTCTGTTAGACAGCCTTAAAGAGGCGGACATTTCAGCCACGCTACTGAACAGCACAGTTAATCGTAGAACAAGCACGTGCTTGAGACAGCGTTATTATTACTCTATATATGGCATTCAGTACATACATAAAATTTGCAGTATCATATCGTCTCTCCCTCTGCTTACCTTATTTTCGTCACTTCACTTCCATCGTCCTCAGACTTCACAATTTTGCGACCCTTTTTTATATCTATATTGAACGTGCCCTGCAAAACAGCTCTGAAATGCGAAGACATTAATTTTATTATTTCTCTCTTCAGAGCAATGTCGCCTCTTGCCAAGGTTATGCTCCTGGTATTCGAAAAACAGGTCTCTTTATATTTTCTCAGAATATTGTTGTTTTCTGTGCCGTGCATGCTTTCTTTCCCGTCAGACGTATTCCTCCCTGCATAATGGTGCGTGTCTTGCAACACAGCGCTTGTCATTGTCTCTGCTCGCTTCGCAATACTGTCTTGGGTTCGTTGAAGCAGTTGTGATATTCCTCTTGCAAAATATTTCCTTATTCGTCTGTCAGGTGCGCTTCCACAACGGCTGTGCCTTTTCTTACAAATTTTGATGTATTTTGTTTCTCCTGTAATGGGGGTTGTATAAGGCAGTTTCGCTGATAAGTAAATTTTAGTATTTACGAGTTTTGCGTTCCGTGTACGTAAAGTTAGATAAAATTCAGAAGTATTTTACTGTAGTTTCTCTAATTTAATATTATTTCTGAAATTTATGGGTTACCGTATTCCACCTTTACGCTTGTGATTCCAATCATGGTGACTTTGCAGTCATCTATTTTATGCTGTGCCACATCCCGGGAAGTGGTTTTCACATTGCATTCTCCCTAACTTCAATGTTTTTGTTTACAGTTTCCCATCGTTTTAATTATTACCCGTGAAATTCTCTTAACCGATTATGTATCCTCAGCCTCTGAATCTACCCCTCCATAGTAGCAAGTTGCCAGGAAAATCGGCGTTGTGGACGATGAACGAAGTTCTTGATAATTCGGTACAATCATTTCATGTGACTGAACTGCATGAATAAAGTTCGGAGAGGAAAAGCCGGCGAATGTAGCAGCTAACCACACGGACCACTATGGCGTGTCAAAACTGATTATAGAAAATGCTAGCCTTACATAAAACAATACCCAACCCATTTTTTAATCATTCAGACGCCATTCATAAAACATATTATGGTAATTTTTAATAAGCCTGACCGAGATTGTAAAAAGGTTTATAAAGCTACCATATGTAAACTAGAGATGGAAGCATCACCCAAACATCGGCGATATTCATTAAACTTATGTTTATTGAGTCGTTAACTTTTATTTTATGTGCATCTTTTCCTTCGGGACTAAACACGTCTGTAAGTGTTGCGTGTGGTATTTTGCTTTTAACGCTCCTGCTTTAAATCAAAGGCTGCCTCTATTCTACTCGTAAATATCTCTAACCTTTGCTAAAGTTTAATAATTTTTCATTCTTTTGTAAAATAGTTTATTGGTAGTACGCAATGTATTATAGGTCAAAAACGAAATTCAGAACTTATACCCTGAAGAAATGTGACGATAGGTCTAATTTTATTGTTATCCAGAAAAACCATTGATTTTTTTTTAGCATCTCATTGAGGCAGAGCAAACGGTTGTACTCGTATTTCCCACAATGCCGAGAGGCACAGTATCTTAGTCGTTGATGTCGTGAGCATTTTAAGTGTTCCCTGAAATTTCTCAAATTTTGATAGTGCATCATTACATATGCTAGTAAGCGTTGGACCGTAATTTAACAGTCTCCTAGCCGAAGTAGAGTCGGTATTAGTTTGCCAATAACTTCTAGAGGAAAAGGGTATTTTATAAAAGTAGTAGTGTGGGGAATAGAGCTACGGCTGAGATATACTAGGTGTGACTATTAAATAACGAGACTGATTAAATAACTCACCTTTATTTATATTGTATGTATTAAAAATTTATTGTTTGTTCCCTTCAATATACGTTCCATTTGCAGTCTTCTTTTCCACTGGTCGAAGACATGGAGGAAATCAGTTTCTGTCAGCTGTTTCAACACATCCGCCGTTTTCTTCTTTACATCAACTGACCCAAAGCTTGTCTCTTTAAGCACTGATTTAACTTTGGGAAAAGATAAAGGTCGCACGGTGGTAAATCGGGTGGATATGGAGGATGTTTAAGTATAGTAATGCGCTTGTCGATCAGTCACCACGCATGAGACTTTGAACACCCAATAGATTGGAATTCAGCTAGAGTTGTTTTTAAGAGTTCTTCATTGCATGACAGATTGTTGGTCGAAGGATGCCTCATTAGTTCTTTTAGCAACATGAATTTGAGCGAAGATCTTTTTAAGATGGACGAATTGTTAAAAAGCTTTATTCTTAAGGATGCAAGAGTAAAACAAGTTGTTAGATTTTTTATAAACGGGTAGTTTTGTAGTGGTATTTGTAGTAATTACATATTTCCACTAAGTATGTCTTTGTTTTTTGAAGAATTATGTTAACATACTTGAATAGCTTGTTGACATATTTTATTGTTATCTTTGACCCCATATTGCTTTCTTGTATATGTTATTTTCTTAACTTTGTTTAGTACCCTGAAGATGACTTTGGAATAAAAGTTGAAAGTCTTGGTACCATTTCCTTTTATTTTCACGTGAGGAAAATAAAAGTTGTCTTTGATTAGATCGATACATGTGAAGGTATTTAATTACGAACGGTAAAATGTCAACGGAAAACCGCTTTTCAGCTTCCATTTTATTTTCGTGGAGGAGAACTATTTTTTCCCCTTCCTCATCCCGAGTACGATGTGTACTCTGGAACACCTGCCAAGCCTCAAGCTTTCTGGCTTTATACCGAAATCACGAGATTTTCATCACATTTTATCACTTCACAGTGTTCTACATAAAGTCTTTATCGTCGCTTTCTAGAATTTTAGTGTTTGCTCTTGCCATAACTCCTTTATACGTTTTAAGTTAAAAGAGGAAATAAAATGTGTGCAGGATAAAACGGAGACGATCTTTTTGGGGACTTTTCGTCAATATAGAACATGTTCTTAGTTTTATCATTTGCTCTCTCTCTCTCTCTCTCTCTCTCTCTCTCTCTCTCTCTCTCTCTCTCTCTCTCTCTCTCTCTCTCTCTCTCTCTCTCTCTCTTATTTATGAACTTAGTGCTTGAATCTATCAATCTGGAAGGGAGTTTCCATCCGTATTTCATATCGTGTCGTACATTAGTTTCTGTCGTGTGACCACAAGATTGCTGGGGATATGAAACAATTTCGGCATTCTGTCGCAATGAAAAAATAAAGATTTACAGCTTGATCGATCGGATATGCTATACTCTGCCTTTTTTCCGTTATTTTTTACTCAAGTTATTTGGGGGGATGCGCGCGCGCACACATATTTATATTTGTATGTATATTTGTTTTATAAATATATATATATATATATATATATATATATATATATATATATATATATATATATATATACATACATATATGTATGTATGTATGTATGTATGTATGTATGTATGTATGTATGTATGGATATATTCATTTGCGAATATTTTGAGCGTACAGATTTGTTCTAGGTTTTAACATAAATATCAGGCAGAAAAAGTGACTACATTTAACACTGGAAGAGCAGAAGAGTGGGCTTAGAAGTTCACGAAAGGCTCCTTTAATAGCAACTCTCAAATTTACCCTGTGGAAACCTCCACTTAAGGTATTGGTTTGATGGCTGTTTTGTTTTCTCCTTGCCTATGATGTGAGGTTCTGTCATTCTGGGTCTCGTAATTCCTGTAAAGTGTCTCTCATTAAAAAAACAGTTTTGTCATTTCTAGGGGATTAATTCCACTTCTGTAACTGATCATGAAGGTGAAGTCCGGGAATAAGAAAAGGAGACGAGGTTGATGTCTTGACCCCTCACGGTACTACCACCCATAAGTAACCTCTAAGACTTAGAGAGAGAGAGAGAGAGAGAGAGAGAGAGAGAGAGAGAGAGAGAGAGAGAGAGAGAGAGAGGTGTGTGTGTGTGTGTATTACGCTCCTTTTTTAAGAGGTTGACAGTTTCTGGAGTAAATCTGTGAGGTAATGATCTTCCCGCCTCCTTGAATCTCAGACTGACACCTTTGCATTGTCCTTGTCAGGCATCCGATGAGAACAGAAGCTTCAGTAAGACACAAATTTTATATTCTATGGCCCTAGTGATTTTGTGTCATGTCTTGAGTTTCAGTGGACCAGATTAATACTCTGCATGTATTTAACATTTGTTACTATGAAATCTGGATTAGATTCGTTACCTCAGATCAGTCTTGTGCAGATTAAATTTTAATATATTTTTTTACAAATAATATTCAGTATATATGACTTTTCATTGTTAACATACATATGGATGAGCAAACTTTGGAGCAGACGTTTAGCAACATACTCTTGGTTATTGAAGTGAAATAATTGAGCTGCCATGTAGAAAGCTCCATTATATCATACATATACTTTGTGGGGAATGTATTCGATAAACCAGCGAAGTTGTTTCACAAATGGAAATTAATAGATTTTACGTTTGAATTAGCCCCTCTTTATCAAATAGCAGTTCAGAAGGAATGATTTCTCTAATTTTAGATATGTTTCGTTTACAAGTACTGTACCTCTCGCTAGGATTTTCTTTTTGGGCTGTTTTTCAGGCCTTTTGTGTAGTATGAACTTGAGCGTTTAGACACGTGAGTTTACAAATTACTGTCAGAAAACACTGTTTTTTCCTTGTAATTTGAATATGTAGTTAACAATAAATTTGCTATATTTTTTGTTATTTAAAGTTCGGTACTGTAGTAGTAAATACCTGTCAAGCAGCTTGATTCACAGCGACCATCGCCTGTATTTGTTCTCATATACTCTCCGCTAGTGGGAGGATCTGGCAAATGGAATGGCTGTTTACTGTTCTCTAAAAGATCACACAAATATGGTCTGCCTTCCTTTTCATTCATTTATAAACAAAACCCGTAGATCTGGTAGATCCTATGAAGCCACTTTGACACTTCAGCTATCCAAACAAAACAACAATTAGAGCATATATACCCTTTGTGGTAATTAATCAGAAATCAGGTACGTGAATACTCCTTTTTCAGGAATGGATCTCTCTGGGATATCATTAGACTGTAGTGGAAGGGAATAAGGGGTTTATTGATCACATATAAGATAACGTGAATAAATCACCAACTCATGCCTTTATATCCAGCGTTGTGACGTGATCGTTCCTAATACGCTTATTTCGTCTTTCCGTTGTAACGCATTGGTCGCCGTTCATCAGTTTCTACGAAGAGCCGATTAGATGGACCGTTTACCGGGGAGTAAATTCCTTCGCATAAAATGGATCGGATTCTCTTCTTTCAAAAGGCTGTGCTTTTTATCCACCTTTTCCTTTATAGAAGCATTTTCTGAGCTCGGTGCTTTATGTTTCAAAGCACTGGATGCGAATTTCAAATAATGTCCATCTCCAGTAGGTTGGCCTGTACAGGCTATGTAGTTTCAGGTAAATTTATTTTTCCTAACGAAATCTTTTATTTTGCCTAGAAATTTTCTCTTTAAAGTTCTTAGTGAAATGTGAGTGCAAGCGTTTTCGTGAAAGGTTTTTCATTTGCTTGATGCGCACTAGGGTTATACTGGTATAAGTGCATACAAACAAACTCATGTTTTTAATTGAAATTGAAACCGATCGGGGAAAAAAAAGAGGTCATTTTCAAAAGGTGAAACTTGTATCCTTTCAATTCATCATCTTTAGGACCAATGGTTGGGTGTTATCTGCATCCGTAACCAATTGATGCTCTGAGAGGGAAAGGGGAGAAGGGTCTCCCTCAGACTCAGGGAGGGGGAAGTCTTGGTGAGGGGAAGAGCAGATTCAGCCGATACTGCTCTATCCGGTTACCGATAATGTGATATCCCTCGAAATTAGGGAGTTGGTCCGTTATTGACGGATGGTTAAAGCCCTTGTAGCTACTTGATATTTTGAATGACAAGATCTTATAGCAATTTTCTGGTCTTAAGTAAGTAATCCAGTGATCATTTCATGAACTTCATTTATTATTGATTGTATAAGAAAATTATAGTTGTGTTACAGCTAGTATAGAGAGTCTCTCTCTCTCTCTCTCTCTCTCTCTCTCTCTCTCTCTCTCTCTCTCTCTCAAACGCACATCTTGTATACTAACTTACTGGTTGTTGGTTTTCGTGAACTCTTAATTTCAGTGAAATGACATCGATATGTTTGAAAGAGTTGGCCCAGTTTGCCACGAGTGTAATTTTTGAACTATGTACCCTGCTTGATTGGGTATGCTGTATCAACTCACCTAAGTGTGAAGTCTATAATTATTCATTTCTGATGGACCATTAATGGTTCTCTGCCATAATTTCATCGCCCTTTCCAAAGTCTGCAATTTTTTGTATTCGGAATTGTGTTCAGGGTCGCATCAAATAACTATTTTTGTAGTTTTCCAATACAAAGTTTTTTTTCAGTACAATAGGAGCAATATTTATGTCCATGTGATCCTGAGTGAATGCAAAAAATATACATAATTTTTGCAAGTATATGCATGTGTGTATGTATATGTGTGAATATTTTTACCGAGCAAACAGATGTTATAATATTATCCACGTGGTAATTAGTGAGGCAGATAACAGAAAAATCGTGGAAATGATGATACAAGCATCAAATTTGGCACAAGTGCCCTCAAAGGTATACTCATCAAATCTGCCCGATTGGCCAATTGAAAATCCAAGATGGCGGCCATTTTCAAGATAGCCACCAAAATAACCACCCGAAGTAAATGTTTTGCTTAGAAATGTTTGTAGTTGTCTGATTTGCATGATCTAAGTGTGGATTCCTATGTTTTCAAACCTGCTGAACTACATTTTCCTGTTTAAAAAGCACTCTGAGACATATTTCTCAAGATGGCCACCAAGATGTTTGTCTTTCTTTACGTAAGTTTTGTCCCAGCTAGTACATTTTCAAAGTTATGCATACCGTGCTGCTGTTTCTCGATCTACTACTGTTCACATATGCAGCTGCAGAGTGATGTACAGGGAAGCTCTGCCTGAGAGCACTTGCATCTTCCTTTGCGAACCTTCTTACAGGAGCACTTTGTCAATTCTTGACAGCTTGCTGCAATGGGTGGTAGTGTTGTCTAATGTATCTGCCATGCTTCTCCTTTCTGCGTCCACCCCCATTTAGCTGGACTGCTCATGTGTGGATTACAGTGCGTTGCCTGGCCCCAGATGATCCCAGCCTGGTAGGCTGTGCGCTTTGCATGTTCTCTGAGGGCTGCCGGTGTTGGTGGAATTGAGTTGTATGGCCTCTGCTTCGGGCAAACAGATCTAGTCTTGCTTCATCCACACCAGTGGCTGCACTTGATCTGTCGTACATGAGGACAACGAATATTTCCAGCCTCTGCATGTCAAGATCATGAATCAGTGCTGGATGCTGGCTGAGATTGATGAATGTTTCAGTAATATCATCAAATACATTCCAAGTCTGCCATGCAGATTTCTTCGCTTTCCCACGGAAGGCAGACACAATGTTACATCCAATGAATGTGTGAAAGTAGGGGATCCCTCTAGCTTTCTAAAGCCCAATTGCAGAAACTACCTCATGGGCTGGAATCCATCGCATATGGGCTCCTTGGCCAAAGGCAATCCACATTTCCTGAAGACCTAGTTTCTGGAAGGATGGCAGTACAGATATTGCTATGACTAGCACATCTGTGTCATTAGCCTTGATGATTATAGACTTGCTCCCATCAGTCATTGCATCCCTAGCCTGAACAAATATTTGACACTCAGCTTCATCGTGACAACATGGGGACACAGCATCCAGAGACTTCACTGTATTGCTAATGGCATCCTCTCCTTTTGTGACGATGACTGTGCTTGTCGTTTCTGCTTCACGCATCTTTTAACCTTCATTTTTGACTCTATATCTAGTTTGAGTGGCTCATGTTCATCACCAGGATTTCCTGTGGTTGGATGCTGGAAAATAGACACACTTGTACCGTGTACAGATGTTTCAGCTGTGGTCGCAGTCGGATTGTGATCTATGTTGTCAACTGCTCCAGTTGTGAACAAATTCTTTCTCAAGACTGGGAGACAGATTACTCCATCTTCCACATACTGTGCAACAACTGCTTCTCCTAACTGTGCTGAGATTCCTAGGACTCGGTCACATGATATGCTGAGCCCATTCTCATGGAGCATTTCAATTATTTGTCTCTTCCTCATCTTGGCAAACACATACAGGCCCATGTAGACTGCAAAATGTGGTTCCCGGTCCTTGGAATGCCTGTGGACATCCGTTCCTTCCTTGTATTTGGCGAAGCAGTTGTACTGTAGAAGTTGTGATATAGCAAAGTCTGATTTCAATGCTCCATGATGGAGTTGGGACTTGATGTCTGCACCATGTTCGATCATGCACACAAACTGAAGCAGTGATGGTGGCACAGCCTGTTCTAAGTCTTTGTCATGAAAATAGCTGCTGGAATTCGACTTCTGACGGAGCATGTCTTGTCTTATTATCCTGGTGGTTTTTGCTAGATGGATCGCTTCACCATAACCGGATGCTTCTGATAGGATTGAACATACATCAGTTTCAACAGCCAACAGAACTTCTTGTCCTTGGCGATTAGCTTGCAGCTGTGGAATGTGTAAAAGCAGCTGATCCTTGAGTCAAGTGGGATGAACATCAGGCGAGTCAACACCAAGCTGTTCCAGCCTCTGCTTGTAAAGCTTGGTCAAATCAGCAAGCTTGAAAATCGGTGGCCTCTCACTGGCATTTTTCATCTTGCAGATGTAGGTGACTAGTTTAGAGAAAGCAATTGGATATGCATCCCTCCAGTGTTCCTGTGCTTTTTCTTGCTCCCGCACCTTTAGGTATGCACGTTCTCGGTTATACAATGCCACCAAAGAGCCAGGGTGATATTTCACTTTTTGGGCTACGACATCTCCTGCACTTAGTTTGGCGAGAAGTTTTGGCACATTCATTTTTTCTCCTATTCACTTGCATTGTCATTGCTTCTCTAAGCTCCCCTCCTTCAGTTTCGCAGAAGAAGCATTCTTTTGTTTTAGTTTCTTGGAGCTTTTGTGGAATCTTACTTCTACTGCCCTCATCACTAGTACCTACATGACTTGCACTTTTTTCAGCTCGGTGTAACTTTGTGTTGTTGAACAGAAGCCTGCAACTCTTATGATATTGTGCCTTATTTTTTCTCAACGTTTCCTCTATCCCAGAACCTTCGTCAAGTCTTGCAGGGTCTAGCTTGATTGGTAGCGCATTGAGTGAGTGAAACAGAGGAATATTCTTTGCCAGGTTCATATATCCATCATCCCCTCTTCTGGCAGGATTGGCCTGGGGAGATTTTAGATCTTCTTTCTTAACCTCCTGACATAGACAACACTTGGTCCAGTCTGTTTTCCATCATCGTCCAGTAGAGTTCGCATCCATGATTACAACGATGTTCAGGGTTGACGGTTTATCCTTTTACCACCCTGTACACGTATAATATTATAATAGGCCTCTTATGTCCTGTAATATACAATAGGCGCTTTCCTGTATGGGATACAACTAGGTTCTTGCACTTTGCCATACACCTAGTCCAATCGTTCATCCAGTGTCATAAGTCCCGTGCAATCTGTACACCATCCAGATAACTAAAACTCTGTTATCCTTGGTTCAGCTTTCCCGCGCTGGCATGTCCTGTCCATTCAGGTGCGGCTGCCTAACTGATTTAGGGTTGATTAGGCAGCATTTGGGATACTAGTAGGTTGTTGCAGTATGATGCTTACATAAATTTCCTACTTAGCTGACACTGAACCCCATCCTGAGTTTCACAGCAGTGATGTCACCAATGTGCCTTGGTAGTGCCCAACAATCACTCCTTTAATACAGTGCCTTAACCATGTTATAAACTAGAAAATATACAACAGCAGGCTTAAAAACATAGGAATCCACACTTAGATCATGCAGTTCGGACAGCTACAAATATCTCTAAGCAAAACATCAACTTCGGGTGGTTATTGTGGCGGCCATCTTGAAAAATGGCCGCCATTTTGTATTTTCAATTGGCCAATCGGGCAGATTTGATTAGAATCCCTTGGAGAACAAGTGTGCCAAATTTGATGCTTGTATCCTCATTTGCACGATTCTTCTAAAAAATTACTCTTATCTGCCTCACTATAATGTATACATTTTATACATATTGTATGATATATAAAACTTATACGCTTTTCTACTCCTAAAGGCTTCACTGCCGTCTGCAACGTTAAAGCATGTTGAGACGGCTTGAGAGATATTTAAATATTTTTATATTTAATGTAACCTACTGCGATGTCTTTAACGTTAAAATATGTTGAAGTAGCACAAGAGATATTTAAATATTTTTTTGTATTTGAGATACGGCAGTATAGTATCTCTTGATTTATAGTGAATCTCAGGGAGAAGAATGTTGCAATAAAAATAATAATAATAAAATTGGCGAAAAGTATTTGAAGTTTGGGCGTCAAGCGCTTCTGCCTAATAAGCAGTACTGACTTGGAAGTGGTGAGTCATTACCTCCAGAGTTTAATTCAAGTCTAGTTCTGGAACGTTGCACGTATTCACAGCTAAACTTTAGAGGCTGAAATTCGACTAAGGTAGTGGTTTTCAACCTGTGCCATGGGCAGTTCTGAGGGGGCCATGCCACGGGCATCTTCAAAACAGTATTTAAAAAATGAAAAATCATTTACAGTAAATGCAGGTCAGTGCTTTCTATCATAAATTAAAAAGTGTAATGTGGGTTTTGATTACATTGCACAAAATTTATTTGCTGTAAATGCAGGCCAGTGCTTAATTTCGTAAGTGAAAAAGTGTAATTTGAGTTTTGATTACAATGCACATGATTTATTTACAGTAAATGCAGGCCAGTTCTTTCTTTCATAGATGAAAATGTATAACTAATAAAGTGTCCTGAAAAATAATTCCATAAATGAAAATGTAAAACTAATAAAGTGTCCTGAAAATGCTTTATAATAATTCTCTTATCATCATTACACAATTCTGAAGGGCAGTGGACCATGAGTATTTGTGGATGCAAAAAATGGGCCATGGGCACAAAAAAGTTGAAAACCACTGGACTAAGATAAAAATCAGCGAAAATTGAATGCTTCATATGGTTACCTATTCATTGGTCGTACTAATGTAAAAATTTTGAAGCTCGCAAGGTGGAACCGTGAGAGGATGGTGTTTCAAGGGGCTGATATAAAGTTGAAACGGTCTAAGGAAGGTACCAGCAGTGTTGGAAATCTTGCAAGCGTAAGCAACAGGCCTTCTATCAAGGAATATTGAATTGACATCACACTCGTGAAAGCAACAAGTTGGAACAAAGAGTATAGTGAGAAGCTGAAGCAGACTAAATTACTAAATTATGACATTTAAACTAGAAAATTTTCCCGAATGACGTTGACGAGTAAGATCTTTAGTAGTTTCCTTTATAATGAAATCTCTTCATTATGAGAGAAAATTATGAGACATTTTGTACAGATGATGTGTAAGTCTTGCGAGGATTCGTGTGTAGCGCCCACGTGTGTGGGCCTACACACACCTACGACCACGACCGCCATTATCCCCCGATGAGGAATCCGCGAGAGAAAGCACGTGGTCGAGAGAAACGCAACTTCTCTCGTACAACTTTTATACATATATCTTCATCATTATTGTCACGATCTATATATTATTACCACTGTGTGTATTGTTATGCCAGCTTTCCAACCATATGTGTATGATCTTCAATCAAATGTTCTGTAACATTTTATATGTATGTTTCTGTCTGCGAACAAACACAGATGCTTGAAATTATTTAATCCTTCTCGATCTGTCAGAGGCCGGAAGCTACATTGCGGCTCGCACGAGCCCTTGACCTGTGTGAATCTCACTCTGCCTCACCTCACACGTGTATACATTGATACTGTATACTTATGTATTTGGAGAGGACTTGGAAGAATCCAAAACCAAAAATCATGTAAATTGTTGCTAACGTTTGAAAGTTTTAAGTCACGACAACTCGTCGAGACTCAATAACCGATAAAAGAGGTTCACGTCACACAGCCACTTTTTTGCTCGTTTTTCCATCATCCGTTTTGCCTTGAGTTGTCCCATCGCATTCATCGTAACATGATAACTCCGTTGCAGTTTTCACGGATGGCTCAAAGTCAGATGCTGGTGTCGGCTCTGGAGTGGCCTTCCCTGATATAGAAAGAAGTGAGATTATCTTCCTTTGGATTTATTTTTACATCAGAACTGCATGCAAGTCTAAAGGTCTTAAAGGAAATTTCAACTGAAATTGGAAATAGCTTTATTATATGTTGTGACTCGGGCAGTCATTAGAATCTTTTAACTCTTTAAACCATCTTATTTTAGAGATATTGGAATGACTGTTTTTAGTGAAAGGAAGAGGTAAAGAAATACATTTTTGCTGCGTGCCTTCCCGTGGGATTCTTGGGAACGAGGAAGCTGATCAGCTTGCTAAGTCAGCAGCCACCTCCCCAGAAGATGTGTACTACCATATCGAGAGGTATATCCTCTAGTCTAGTAAATCAGAAAATTAAAAAGTTTTGGTAGTCCCTTTGGGATAAAATTTTAACGAATAAAAAAATGCGCAGTATTACGTCATTAGTGTCTCTTTGAGTTCTTGATGTCCGGTGAAAACCCTCCATTCTGCGATGACTGTATTGTGACCTTGACTGTGAGACATTTGCTGGTCGAATATCCCAGTCTTGGGAATTTCGGGCGTAGGTTCCTCTCTTGAGGACGTGACAGAGATGGACATTTCATCTTTGCAACGGAGAGGACTGTAATTTAGAGCAGCTATACGAGTATATCTGCTGTATGTTAGGGAGGCGGGCCTCCTCAACAAAATTTAGATCATGTACAGTATATGTAGTATATGTATGTGTATTATATATGTTTACAGATATGATTATCTATATATATACATATATATATATATATATATATATATATATATATATATATATATATATACATATATATATATATATATATATATATATATATATATATATATAAATATGTATATATATATATATATATATATATATATATATATATATATATATATATATATATATATATATATATATGTGTGTGTGTGTGTGTGTGTGTGTGTCTATTCTTACATGAAACTCCATTTAAACTTATTTATTTATCTTTCTAATTTCCTATTTAATTTTATTACGGCGTCAATAACCTGCATGTTGTGACTCCAGTTTTAATAGCCAAAAAATCGATCAGTCAACCAATCAATCAACACATATGCAGTTGAATGCCCGCAGCTTATCGGTGTTACACACCGAAGATATTAATATGTTTATACACGTTTGGTATCTTTATGAGGCAACTCGGGTGTTGTATATATATAAAGGCTGTTTCCTCATGGTTTCGGTTGATAAAGTGCTGTAAAAGGTTTTCAGTTTTATAATCGACACAGATTTTACCTACCAAATGTATTTATACACTAATGTAAGGATGCCGCTGTCTGTTCTATGTAAAGATATATCCTAAAATCATTGGGTATCTGCGCGTGTACCCCATTAATTGAAAGTTAGAGACAAGAGTCTTCTGTAAGTCTGATCATTCCTTCATTCCATTTACCTCTCAACTGCGAAATTCTCAGCCTTCTTTCTATCTGAATCTTTTAGTTTACTTTTTTTTAAAAAGACCCTTCTTTTAACCAAGATTAACCTTAAAAAAAGTAATTGCTTAATAGGAGAGCTTTGCTCCAACTCAGCAAATGCATCTCGTGTCAATTTCTCTGATTTTCCACAGTCGTTTGTTCACCATTCTCTTGATAAATCGTCGCTTCAACTTCTCTTTCCTCTTATCCAACAATTCTTTCCTCTTCTCGGAGTGTGTCACCAACCATTATTTATATCACATACTACACACACACACACACTATATATGTGTGTGTGTATGCGCGTATGTGTTATCTTTTTGTATAAATAAATAATAATAATAATTTAATTAAAAATCACACTCAACTACAGGTTCACCAAATTTACTTGAGGTAAAATCTGTGAACTTGGTTGCTGTAATTCCGTGATCTGCTTGCTGTGCTAAGTTGTAAAGCTTAATAATAATAATAAAATATATATATATATATATATATATATATATATATATATATATATATACATACATATATATATATATATATATATATATATATATATATATATATATTGTACATATATAAAATATTTGTGTGTATGCGCGCGTGTGGATGTTGTTGCCTTTGAATTTGTAAATTTTACCATTTTTCTTTTACTTGTTTCGGCTTTTATTTGGTTTTGTGACTTAGCACAGCAAGCTGATCACGAAATTACAGCAGCCAAATTCACTGAATTTACCTCAAATAAATCTAGTGAACCTTTATTTGAATATGATTTTTAAACTGTATTATTATTACTACTAATTATTTATATCATAATATATATACTCTCTCTCTCTCTCTCTCTCTCTCTCTCTCTCTCTCTCTCTCTCTCTCTCTCTCTCTCTCTCTCACACACATGTATACAGTATATATATATATATATATATATATATATATATATATATATATATATATATATATATATATATATATATATATATATATATATATATATATATATATATATATATATATATATATATTATATATATATATACACATACTTTCTCTCTCTCTCTCTCTCTCTCTCTCTCTCTCTCTCTCTCTCTCTCTCTCTCTCTCTCTCTCTCTCACATACAACGATATATTTATCATACCTCCATATGTTTTGATTCACTTTCATTTAAAGCCTTTCGATTTTAGTGTAAGGGTTTTCCAGTTGGCTGTTCTCAAATTCGAGTATTCCTTGCATTCTCGAATTAAGGAATTGTTGGTAATTGGTACTGTGGTTCCTTTTTCATATGTCTGATGAAAGTTCGTCTAGGGTTATGATTTCATTCATAGTTGACTGCATTTGATCAATTCATGTTACAGTCGTTATCTTGAAGATTTTCTGCATAATTATGACAGTCAACCCACCGTCCCTTTTCTCTCTTTGTTTTATGAAAACGATGCAAATATTGCTTGGTTTTCTTTCAATCCGATTCCATCGTTGTTGGAAAGCCTACCGTCCGTTGAGAATTCACCAGCCTCATATTGGAAACCAATACTACTGAAAAAGGGCAAATAAGATGATGCAGAAAGGGAAATGAAACGAAAGTGACAATTTGCGCCGTGACTTTATTAGCTTTATTATCTTTATCAAGTATTTCCTTTTCAGACCGTGTTTATTGAAATGTTAAGACTACCAGGTCATTGTTATCTGCTTTTTTGTTGAATATATTGTATAATATTTAATAACTTTCGTATACTGAATAATTAGATTACTTGTCCTCGTAAAGCCTAGTTTATATGAAATGTAATCTCTCGATTATACAGTATTGCAGTGGTATTTAACTTGGTCTGTATTAGCATTTATCGATAAATACATTTGTCAACATTAACCTTAATGAGTGTCATATTAAATATTTTGAGAAGTTTTCAAGTGATTTCTTTTTAAACTATTTTAGTGACAAGGATGTGACACAAAGAAAATTATCTAATTCTCTAAAAGCGAAAAATGTGGCTGTGGCAAAACTGATGAATCAGCTATTCACTTCCATTCCCATGATCATCGAGGGGTCCTGGCGACTGTTATAAGTTGATTGGGAAAAGACTGATCGCTCTATTTAACTAGCCAGGAAACCTTAGAGATGTGTAGGTGCGAACAATGGGGCCCTGATGAGTTTTATTAACCGATAACTTTTTTTTTTCTGTATAAGAAAGCTATTGAGATGGCCATTTGTCTGTCCATCCGCACTTTTTCCTTCCGCCCTCAGGTCTTAAAAACTACTAAGGCTAGAGGGCTGCAAATCGGTATGTTGATCATCCACCGCCAATCATCAAACTTCTTAAATTGCATCCCTTTAGCCTCAGTAGTTTTTATTTTATTCAAGGTTAAAGTTAGCCATGGTCGCGCGTCTGGCACTGCTATAGGTGCCAACAGCACAGGCCACCACCGGACCGTGGCTGAAACATTATACACCGTACAGAAAACTCGATTGCGCCAAAGAAACTTCGGTGCAGTTTTTATTTGTTTATAGCCAGTATGCATTGGTCGTTCATGCCTTTCACTGATTTCTCCTTCTCCTGCTTCCACTTCTCTCTTTTGCTTCAATTTGATTTTAGGAAGAACGGAACGGGTAAAAACATGACTTCAATTTTGCTATTTTTCCTGTTGAAACATACACGAATCTCTTTCTTCTTAAGTAGAGTTTTCTGGTTATTTCAACACATATACACACAAACACACACATACATATATAGGGCGATTACATGACCATTTTTGTATAGTTCCATTGTAAATTTGTTCGTAGAAGCCCTATGCACGGGGATTGACGTAAGAAACTGTACTTTTCGTAAACCCTTTCGTTGTACACTCGGCAAGGAAAGTGAAGATACAGTTTTTTTAATCTTCGGACATATGTTGCTAAATAATGAGGCATCTGGCAACTTTAGAAAGGGGAGGAGCTTCAGTCTTATTGAGTTTGTTTTTTGCTTGACCTCCTATAACTTTCAATCATATTCTACGGTTCTGAAATCATTGATACTTAAATGCAGTAGTAAGCTTTACAGTATTCGTTCAAGTTGTAATTTGCAGCGACAGTTCTGAGCAAAAGAAACATTTTTCCACATAATCTACGGAATAACCTTGCACATATGAATTTATGACACCACAATGAACGGAATGCTTGCATAATCGGAAACGCGATCTTCCATAATGAAATCAAGAGTTAAATTTGAGCAATGTCCAACGAAAAACTTGGGGAACAATAAAGGAACGAATGCAATGTTATGAGAGAGAGAGAGAGAGAGAGAGAGAGAGAGAGAGAGAGAGAGAGAGAGAGATAGGGTTGCTGTTGTGTAAGCCTAGGCCTATATGTAGAGCTACTCATTTATTATTTTTTTCTTTTAGAGATTGAGCGAGACTATATTTGTATAGTATGCTTTAGCAATGGAGAGAGAGAGAGAGAGAGAGAGAGAGAGAGAGAGAGAGAGTTGCTGTTGTGTAAGCCTAGGCCTATATGTAGAGCTACTCATTTCATTATTCTTTTTCTTTTAGAGATTGAGCGATACTATATTTGTACAGTATGTTTTAGCAATGAGAGAGAGAGAGAGAGAGAGAGAGAGAGAGAGAGAGAGAGAGAGAGAGAGAGAGAGAGACTATGGCAACGTTAAGAAACATCCAGTTACTTGTGTTTTCAACGGCGAAGTTAACGCGGTACTCCGCACATCATAGAGAACGCTCTTGTGGATTGAAATAGATTGGGTCAACCTGCCCTAGCTGTCACAACATTTACTGCCATTAATTTCAGCTGACCTTTAACACCGTGAAATACAAATATAAATCTATAAAAATTAAAGAAATTATCATTACCTCGTATGATGATGCAATAATAAGCCTGTTCATAACGGAAAACGAGTAAATATTGCCGTTCTGATAAAAAGTACTACACCGAGATATCCATACACTATCTTTTAGATCTCTATGAACGAAGTCATCTGAGAAATTCTGATTACTTCGGACATGCATGGTGTTTTTAAGTATCTGAACTTTTTTGTTTTGCAGATTTAACATATATGATATAATTTGCATTGTATTTTCATATTCTAGAGTAAATTTACCGTGATTATCTGTTTTCTGTAAGAAAAAAAATTAAAATTCGATGAACGAAATCTAAAGAAAACTGTATCTTCACTTTTCTTGCTGAGTGTACATGTATATTGAAATATATATATATATATATATATATATATATATATATATATATATATATATATATATATATATATATATATATATATATATTTATTATCTGCTATGATATGCATATACTGCAGACATATTGCACACACAAAAACACACACACACACACACATATATATATATATATATATATATATATATATATATATATATATATATATATATATATATATATATATATATATATATATATATATATATATATATATATATATATATATATATATATATATATATATATATATATATATATATATATATATATATATTATATATATATATATATATATATATATATATATATATATATATATATATATATATATATATATAATACATACATATAGTCTGTTACAATATGCACATGCTACATGTACAATCGAAACGGTTTACGAAAAATATTGTTGTTTATGTATGTCCCTATGTATAGGGCTTGTAAGAACAAATTTATAGTGAAACTATCCAAAATTGGGCATGCATTCGCCCTTACATCTCTCCGTCTATACAAATGCTTGTTATTGAAAAATCTTCAGAGATTCTTGTGCTCCCATCCCAAACAAGTAATGTTATGTAGAGAAGAATTTTCAGCAGAATCCCGGATCCTTTCAAAATACGGTGTCGAAATCTATTCGTATTTTTGTCCTGCCAACGTGGGCGCACGATCCTGGATGTTTTCAGTATATTCCTAGAATTGCAGTTGAATCTCTTTTTCCGTCCCCCACCTTTCAGTCCCCCTCCCCCAGTCCTTTTACTTCGTATTAAAATCTGTCTTGCAGTCTCCATGTTTTAATCCTTTCATCTGTTTCACTTTATTTAGTCGTCCTCCTGTTGTTAGTAATTATTTCATGTGTTTGTATATCTATTTTTGGATCCTGATTTCCCGGAAGCTGTGAATAGAATTATTGTCTCAAAGCAGGTTTTTGAATTATATATCATCTTAAAGCGTTGTAATCATCTGTCAACTACGCCGAGAAAACGACGCAGTAAATCTGTTAGAGCATCATGGGGAGTCCGTGTACATCAGGTTCTTTAATGTGTTTCTGTTTCACAATTTTGCGTTTATGGACTTTCTTTTTATTACCTTCTCATATTGGGATGAGGCAATATTATTATTATTATTATTATTATTATTATTACGCGATGAATATAAACCCGTATAGCTTAAGCAAACAAAATTCCCACCAATAGAATGCTTTGAAATCTACAACTAGAATCTCCGCCACCTTGTGTCTGTAAATTTCTAATTGTAGGAAGATTACTTCTTGAACTAGTCATATAGTCAAGGATCCAGATTTACTTTTCTTCCGTGTTTCCTTTTTCTTTTATATTTCATTATTTCCCTCCCAAGAAATAGGAACCGAGAAACTTTTAGAAGAGAATGCTCTCTCTCTCTCTCTCTCTCTCTCTCTCTCTCTCTCTCTCTCTCTCTCTCTCTCTCTCTCTCTCTCACACACACACACACACACACGCTGGCACGTACAGCAAATAAGAATCATAACTGGCAAAGATGTATTCAGAGGAAAAGTTACAGACTTCTGCTTCTGCCTTCCAATCACATCATTTATCTAGTCTTTAATTGTTTCAAAACTTTTTTAACTGTCTCTTTCTATTACCTTGATGAATCCTTCTCACTCTACCCCTCGCACCATAGTCATTTTCATATTTCTTTTGTTTTTAGAACAAAGTTCGGTTCTGCTGATGAAATCTTTTTATAATCCAGAAATTATGAAGCAACGCAGAATTATGAACTTCCGCTGTAAGAGATGGACGTAGACGAATATGCAACAAGTCATCTTTAGACAAGTAAATTCTGGTGAATAGGAGACAGGAAAAATATATAGCATACTTTACTATTCTTCATCGCTAAGGATTATTTTCATTCAAAGGAAGAACTTTGATTTGAAAATTGAAATAATTTGATGACTCGCGGGTTTGTTGATGCGAAAAATTAAAACAATTGCTGTATATCTAAATCTCTGAAAGTCTATGAGCCAAGAGGTGAATTTGAACGAAAATCCCCATCCCCACCCCATGAATTTGAATAAAAATCCCCATCCCCACCCCTTGAATTTGAATAAAAATCCCCATCCCCACCCCATGAATTTGAATAAAATTCCCCATCCCCACCCATGAATTTGAACAAAAATCTCCATCCCCACCCCATGAATTTGAACAAAAATCCCCATCCCCGCCCCATGAGTTTGAACGAAAATCCCCATCCCCACCCCATGAATTTGAATAAAAATCCCCATCCCCACCCCATGAATTTGAACAAAAATCTCCATCCCCACCCCATGAATTTGAACAAAAATCCCCATCCCCGCCCCATGAATTTGAACAAAAATCTCCATCACCACCCCATGAATTTGAACAAAAATCCCCATCCCCACCCAATGAATTTGAATAAAAATCCCCATCCCCACCTCATGAATTTGAACAAAAATCTCCATCCCCCCATGAATTTGAACAAAAATCTCCATCCCCGCCCCATGAATTTGAACAAAAATCCCCATCCCAGCCCTATGAATTTGAACAAAAATCCCCATCCCCACCCCATGAGCTTTAACAAAAATCCCCATCCCCGCCCCATGAATTTGAACAAAATACCTAATCCCCCCCTCTCTCTCTCTCTCTCTCTCTCTCTCTCTCTCTCTCTCTCTCTCTCTCTCTCTCTCTCCGTTTACTTTTGAGTTTTCATCCTTTTCTATATTATCTTGCATTTGAATAATTACCTTGGAATAAAGATAATTATATGCCATTACCACATCCGAGAGCGTTGTCCAAGTAAAGCAGTAGATTGGACAACTTTTCAAGTATGCATTTTTTTAAGGGGTCCCTCAACTTGATGGTTTGCTTGCTGTATGTTTGGGACTGCCTTGGTTAACTTTTTTTATTTTATTATTTTTTTTTTTTTTTTTTACTTTTTTGTCTCTGTACATAAACTTGTATTTTCTGAAAGTCAGTTTATACATCCCACTTTTCTCCCTAGCTTTAATCTTACAAGACTATAAAGGGACGTTTTCTTTGGGCGATAAAACCTCTCGCCTAAACAGAAGCACGAACTTCATTATGGCAGCTCATAGAAGTAAATGGGATCTTCCTTTGTTTTTTATGGAGTTCTTTCAAGGGAGAAGGGAAAGCGTTATTGATGAGGGCTGTTATACGTTCACCGACATGAAAGGAAATGGGGACTGAGATTTGCAGCCAGGAAAGGTACAGGGAACCAGAGCAAAAACATTGGAATATTTGCAGATGTAAAAAATAAAATATTGTTATTAAAATGTCGTAAATCATGTTTAGTGACAATTTCATGTTGTTTCCTATATGCTGTTAATAGGGATGAAAGGTCATGAAAATGAGTGTAGTTAAGTTTTTAGTCTTTAGGATTATTACAAAGGAAGGTAAAGACACACATTGTTTTTTTAAACCTAATATTCGGAGAGGTTATTCATGTGTATTTAAAGCAACTTTGTTTTTATTAACTCGCTTCTATAAAATTAAAAATTGCATTTGCTGATTTTTATTTTGTTCGTTTTACCTGACACGGAACACTTTGCGGTTGTTTTAGTATCAAGAAAAGAGTTCTGTGATCTAATACACCACCATGTATTTTGAATAAACTATATCTCAGCTCCTGTATACAAAGTCGATTTGAAAGTGAGACAAGTAACACCGTGATAAATTTTCCAAGGCTGTTGAGAGATTTGTCACTGATTGTGTTTCAACTAGTTTCGGGAAACGATATTATCAGTGCTTGGCCTAGTCTAACTTTCTCTACTGATTGTCTGGAATTTATCTACTTACTTTTCTCTATCTGTCTAAATATCTGTTTTTATGTATGTATTTAACAGACAAATAGAAAGATGGAGCCACATCCAAAGCGTCATGTCTTGACCTAGCAATCAAGTAACCCAAATGAAACGGCCTCTTCCTAATTGTGTTGGCAATATGGAGGCGGGTGAAGGGGGCGCCTTATTAGAGCTTCCGGTTGTTATGTAGCCGAATTAGTTCAGTTACAGCCATCGCCGGGCTCTCTTCCCCCCTCTCATTTCCCTTCCGCTTGACGCTGTTTGTTAACAATTTCTATAGGGTTAATATCATGGAATGTCGTTATATTCTTATTCCATCTTATTTTATCCCCGTAGCGGGGTAGTGCCGTCAGTGCACCTCATGTGGTGCACTGTAGGCATTACTTAAGGTTCTTTGCAGCGTGCCTTCGGCCCCTAGCAGCAACCCCTTTCGTTCCTTTTACTGTACCTCCTTTCATTTTCTCTTTCTTCCATCTTACTTTCCACCCTCTCCTAACAATTGATTGATAGTGCAACTGCGAGGTTTCCCTCCTGTTACACCTTTCACACCTTTTACTGTCAACTTCCGTTTCAGCGCTGAATGATCTCATAGGTCGCAGTGCTTTGGCCTCTGGCCTAAATTCTATATTCATCTCAACTCAACTCTATCTCATTTTATGCTTTATTCAAAATAGAATATAGAATGAGGTAAGGTTCATGAACATAAAGAGAGTGAGTATCTGATTTTTTTTTTTTTTTTTTTTTTTTGTGATTGGAACTTGTTAAATGCTATGGCTTAACATTAGTTAATTTGACCGCAGATCTGTATCAGAGTAAGTATTCTTGATTGCTAAGTTTGATGCTTTGTTCCCTTTTGCTTTTGTACTGTGGAATATTTCTTACGTGTTTATTATTTTGATGTTGGTTGGAAGATGGCTTAAACTTTCAAGTTTTTCTTTTATATTTCTTCCATTTAAGCCTGGATTTCATAAGACCATCACCAAGCCCACTTGTTAGGTGTAAGTCTCAGCGTTAAATTTGCAAATTTTTTTCATTGTGTATATATTCTAATACAACGTACACTCTTAATAAAATACTCTCTTTATTTATTAGTTTCCACGCAGCATATTTATTGCTTCAGTACTACGCTTAGATGCACTTACACGTAATATGTAAATTGGAACTTCAAAGAGAAAGCCTAATCAGGTTGTCGGTCTCCTGACCTTCCATTTAGAAATATCTTGCTCAGTAACAAGAGAATCTATTGTAACTGGGATCTCCTGCACAGTTCATTACCTCGAAGATCCACCATAAATTTCTTTGGGCAGGATTTATTGCTTTCAAAGACCTTTCGACTGTGAGAGATTGCAACTCTCTCGGGTTCCCATTCATTGATCACCTTCGTGATCTGTCTCTGACTTTTCGAGACCAAGAAAGATTGTTTGGCGACTGCTCTTCGTTTTGTCGCTCGACAGCTCGATTGGCGATTCTGTTTTATTGAATTGAATTGAATTGATTTGAATATAAAATTTAGGCCGATGGCCAAGCACTGGGACCATGAGGTCATTCAGCGCTGAAACGGAAATTGATAGTAATAGGTTTGAAAGGTGTAACAGGAGTAAAACCTCACAGTTGCACTATGAATCAAGTGTTAGGAGAGGGTGGAAAGTAAGATGGAAGAAAGAGGACATGAGAGGAGGCACAGTAAAAGAAACGAAAGGGGCTGCAGCTAGGGGTAAAGAACCTTAAGTAATGCCTATAGTACACCGCACGAGGTGCACTGACGGTACTACCCCCATACGGTGTAGTTCATTGATCGGTTAGTAGGTTCTGACTGAGGCTTGTCAGTGTCAAGATTAACTGACATTATTGTTTTAGTTGGTGTAGGACGGAATTGTCCTTGTCTACTCTCTTTTTAAAGTATATCTATCATTTGCCTTGATTAGGATAGGAAAGGGTGTGAGGGTAGATACCTTATGGGATATGTTGTCTAGTTTGGATGAGGAATCGATAGGTTTCATGGATGCTCGAAGGTCCCTTGTTCTTAGAGACGGAATTATAACAAAGGTTGGATGGTCAGAGGGGTCTTTGATTAGGAAAAATATTTGAAATATTTTATACGGTGTATTAATTCTCATAAGAAGGAAAAAATCTTGTGAATTACAAACATGCAAGTTACACAAGTGATTATTATTATTATTATTATTATTATTATTATTATTATTATTATTATTATTATTATTATAATTATTATTATTATTATTATTATTATTCATTGAGGGCACATGTTAGCATCAGAAAACTTGACCAATCGTTGACGACACCACCTGGTTACTTATTCTTAATCATAATAATCACAAACATGGATGAAAAGGTTCGAGTGATCTCCGTTCGAGAAATATAAAGAGAACTGAGGAAGTTCTTTCTCTACATATATTCATTCTTAAGCCCAAACATGCAAATATAAATACATATGAGCACGGCCGTGTGCTAGTTGTAACTGTATTTACTGTGCTTTTACATAAACCATGAATCGATATTTACTCTAGAGAAGCACGAAATTCCCGGCATTCCCATTGTTTACACACACATTATTCTTCAAAGGCAATGGAAATCTATTTTAAAAACGTGTATCATAAATCCCTCTGCCAAACTGTGTTTTATAAACTTTATCGAGCAATGAATGCAAATCAAGATTTATTTCAGATAAGATCAGCCGCTAAATATGAAAAATAACTATTTTCGTTCGTGTGTAACCACTTCTATCGTCCAGGAAATATCGTTCGGTGGAGGAAAACATCAAAACGACTCGATATTTATACGTACACAATCACCGCGAAAGAGATACGAATGATTCCTTTTTGGAAGTCGACTGCGTCACACATTTTATTAGCAGTCTCGCCTTTTATGACTTGGTCTTTGAAGTTTTCAGAGTTATAGGATCGTTGTGAGAACAAAAGACCAAATGGCATTTTTCTCTTAGTGAAAACGCTTCTGTAACCTCTATATATTGCATAAAATAGAATAAATTTGTAATGTAATTCCTACTGTTGTTTTTATCTGATTAGAGCCATTCTGTTTCGTTGAACAATATCATTTCACGACAACCGTTCTTGTTATTATAAACTTTCCTTGTTTTCCTTGTAATTTGCTTCTCATAAGGGAGTGGTTTCAATAGACTTCCAACGAGCGGCATGAATGAAATGTTATTTGTTTGATCTTAATCTACTAACTGTTTTAAGACTTAACAATTTTTTTTTTCTAACTTTTTAGTTTTCTGTCAAAGAAAACTATTGTGCTGGCTTTGTCTGTCCGTCCGCACCTTTTTCTCCGCCCACAGATCTTAAAAACTACTGAGGCTAGAGGGCTATAAATTGGTATGTTAATCATCCACCCTCAAATCATCAAATATACCAAATTTCAACCCTGTAGACTCAGTAGTTTTTATTTTATTTAAGGTTAAAATTAGCCATAATCGTGCTTCTGGCAACGGTATAGGATGGACCACCACCGGGCCATGGTTAGAGTTTCAAGGGCCGCTGCTCATACACCATTATACCGAGACCACCGAAAGATAGATACTTTCGGTGGCCTTGATTATACGTTGTAGTGGCTGCACAGAAAACTCGATTGCGCCGAAGAAATTTCGGCGCATTTTTTACTTGTTTCTTTTTACTTCATTTTATTTCCGAAATAGATTTTCACTGCCCCTATTTGGATGGTATACACTTCTAATTTCAAGTCACTTTCTAATTACGATCTCTCTTGTTTGCTTTCTTTATCGAGTATCAGCTCAAAGTTGCTGATTTTCAAGTGGCTGTGACTCATTTCGGGAGACTCCTTCCTCCATCGGCCAGAGGCAACAGAAGAGAGAAGTGGCCAGGTGGTTGGTTGGTTTAGGCCCGTGGTTCTCAACCTTTTTTGGCCCTTGCACCCTTCCACCATATGCCAGAAGGTCTCACCCCCCATCCCCTCTTTCCAAAAGTGTCTGCCTCAAAAGGTGCATTCCAAAGAATATGCAACAAAATACCAGCACAAACACACAAGCTAGCGGGGAGAAAGCCCAGTGTGACCTCTAAGTAGTGCGGACTGATGCACACTGAGTTTTGTGTGGACCTAGAGCCAGTTTGAGCCTGCCAATCTGTGGTCACAATCGCCCCCCCCCCCGAGAAACTGACATTCCCACCTGGGAGGAAATCCCCCCCCGTTGAGAACCACTGGTTTAGACCCTTGCTTAATGGTGGCCCACATGAAATGGTAGGGTGTTGAAGTGCAAAGGAGGCCTGATTTGGACCTTTGTATTCTGAAAAAGCAACTGATACACGCTGAAGGCAGCAGTTAGGTCACAAGCAAAGTGTTTTAGGGGGAAGAAGGTCTATTTTTCCTTATCAGATCCTGTTTCGTGGTCTTAAGTTATATCGGGGCAGGCTGCGTATTACTGATTGTTGTGTTAAGGTTTATTTCTTGAGTTTCCAGTTTTGCTGACGTCATTTGGTTGCTCTGATACCCTCAGGTACTGTTATTTTCAGCCCAAATGGTTGTTATATGTTTATATGTTTTGCCAGGTAAGTTCTGTGTACTGTACATCTGTTTCCCACCGTATTGAATGTCAGGCAGCAATCATCAGGAGCTTTTTGCAAGGTTTATGAGTTCAAATGGATGCATAAACCTTGATGGTGCACGCTATGCTGCGCTGGAACCCGGCACTGCCTGTCATGTCTCCCCTACCCTCCCGATCCCCTACCTACCCCACCCCCACCCAGGATGGACAAACAAGTTTGCAGGAGGAGGATGGATATGTCATTTCTCCCCTACCCCCCCGATCCCCTACCTACCCCACTCCCACCAGGGGCGGACAAACAGGTTTGCAGGAGGAGGGTGGATATGTCATGTCACCCCTACCCTCCTCATCTCCTGCCTACCCCGCCCCCACCCGGGCCCGACAAACAAGAAAGATCCACCCGGGTTTTGTTATTATAGATTATTATTTTGATTATTATAATTTTTATTGTTTCTCTTCACAGCTTATTTTTCGTGCTAATCCGCATCTGGTTAATGATATTGAATGGTGTACTTCAATATTATAGATCAATGCACATGAGATCATATCTTTAATACAGACTGTTTGAGGAACTATACTTTTAACGTTTACGGATTTAGAGACACACTTGGAATGTATTGCTATCGTACTGATTTTCTATACATTTTGTTAGGCAGCTTTCAAGGTAGCTCATCATATTTATTTATAAAAAGACAAACAGCACGGCACTGACACTGCTTTTTTAAGACATTAGTTTACAAATTTGTTGTTGAAGACTCTTTTCAATGCAGGTTGAAACGACGTATTCCCAACCGTTGAAATCTATTAAAGGCTCTGAGTTGAGAATTTGGATGCATTGCCATGCTGATCTTAAAGGCGCGATTTTTTTTTATAATGCCATATTTTCAGGCAGAAACCAAATACAACTTTACTCGAAGTAAAACGCATCCGCAAGGATTCATGCATAGTGGCCTCCTTATTATACAAAACGAGCCGTAATTATGAAAGTAGGCCGGTCATTAGTCCTGCCAAATATCCTCTTGGTGAATGGGAAAAGGCAAAAGGGAGGGAGAGAACCGCAATTTTCAGAGGGGAGAAGATGAAGGAATAATTTGAGAATCTCCTGTCTTAGTTACAGTTTGATGAAACGTTCGGTCGGCCCCTACACGTTTCGCGTTAAATATCTACCTGGATTGACAGTGCAGAAGCAAAAGCGTAGAAGCAGTTTGAGGAATTGCCTTTAGTCTTGAAAATTGCGGGTTTTGGCAGGTGGGATGGTTTACGGCATTCGTGTGAGGATGAGGACTGAATTTTGCTGTTGATTTCGGTCTCAGTTTTTTGCATTGCAATTTTCTTTTTCTTTATCGTTTACTTGTATTTTCCCGAGGTGTAAATTAAGTATACGTTAGTTTAACCAGACCACTGAGCTGATTAACAGCTCCCCTAGGGCTGGCCCGAAGGATTAGATTTATTTTACGTGGCTAAGAACCAATTGGTTAACCTAGCAACGGGACCTACAGCTTATTGTGGAATCCGAACCACATTATATATAGCAAGAAATGAATTTCTATCACCAGAAATAAATTCCTCTTATTCTTCATTGGCCAGTCGGAGATTCGAGCTCGCGGCCAGCAGAGTGCTAGCTGAGAACGGAACCCACTTCCCAACGAGGAACTAAACTAGTGTTAGATAAATAATTCCACTTAAAAACTGGAGAAAGAAAGAGACAGGTAGAGAAATGAGCATGAATTGGGAAGTATATGTCTGTCAGTTTTGATAAATGCCTCCTACTATGTGCGTACGATCAGATCCATTTACTTGAGAATCATTACTCATATTTACAGTGAATATTTATTTGCATTAATATAGGAGAGAGAAGACGCAATAAAGGTATTTGCGAGAGTTCGTGAGGGGACATTCATCAGGACTGGCAGACAAGTACTCGTACTTCCAAGGCTAAACTCTTTCCTCTGTCGTCGTCTCGTCTCGTTTTTGTATCCCTTTTAAGTGTAAACATTTACCACATGGCATAATTTAATCGGAATGAATGTTATTTCGGGTTTAGCTGATTAACTATTCTCTTGCGTGGCTATTCAAATGCTTATGCTGTTGTTGTCCAGGAATTCCTTTATGTGAAGCATCCTTTGAAGTCCAACTTAATTGTTGTTTGTCGATGATGACCTCATTGTAATTCATGCTTATGATGCTAACGACGCTGCTTTTATAGTAATAATGCCAACAGCGATCTCATTAAAGGTTCCAACAACAATAATAGTATTTGTTGATGACGTTTATGATGGTAGAGATGAATGAACAGTGCATTATTTTCAGATCTGTTATCACGACGATCATCCTTGTATTGTATTATAGTCCGTATTCTTGTTAGGTCTTAATAATGAAGACTGTATGGATAGTTATATTGAAATTTAATACTGAAATGCATGCATAGTGATCATAGTAATTTAAGGTAGGACAAAGAGTTATTTTGTTATACTTCCTGATTGCGTTGCGGGGATATGTTTTTTTTTTTTTTCTGTTATGTGCGTGATTATGTCCCAATCGATTATAGGCTAGTAGTGATAAGCGTATCCAAAAAAAAAATGTTCGGGGAAAGTCTACAAGTGAAGAGGTCATTTCTGCTATTAAAAGTGCATTAATCATCATCATTTCGACCCAGTGTGAAGTCATTGAAAAACTGGACAGCTCTCTTTCCGTCCATCCTCCTTCATCATTTTTATACTCCGTTGCCTTCGTCCTTCGTCCATCTTCATTACTGGTATACTCTCTCTCTCTCTCTCTCTCTCTCTCTCTCTCTCTCTCTCTCTCTCTCTCTCTCTCTCTCCATACCACTATCATTACTTCTATCCTTCCACTTACTACTCTTTGTTAGCACGACAGTAAGTTAATCATAGTGAATAAATCGCACATCGTTCCCAAGAGAAGCGAGCAAATGTTATTACCTGCGCTTAGCTCTGGCGTGCTCACTATAAGGGCACAAAGCTGAGTGGAGTGGAGGAGGAGGAGGAAACACTGGAACCGCGCGTGAATTATACTCCTGACAGACGAAGAATTATATTGCGTTTATTTTCGAATTTGTTTTACGTCGCTGCGTTGAGTGATTTTGGGTTTAACGAATTTCAAGAATAAAGGTTTTACTTTCAAGAAAACAGTTGTCACTTGTTTTTTTTTTTGCTTCAAGAAAAAGCCTGTGATCCCAGACAGTCAAAAAGCAACTGTCATTAAAAAAAATGTTTGAAAGAAAATTGGGCCGGGAAGTTATCATCCAAGCTCAGTGAGCCTGTAATCTCATCGATTCTATTGGGATCATAACGAATCCAAGGAAATTACTGTGTCGATTCGTGCAAGAATCCAGTTGAGTATCACGAGAGTTTGTGAGAGAAAACAAGGAAATTTCAGTTTTCACAAGCAGATATATAACAATCTGTCTTCTGCCTTATGCGTAAAAAAAATAATATTACTGAAGTAACTTATCGGTCCCAAGAAAATTGGTAAGTGATCTCACGTATGTTTCCAGGAACCCAGTGTTTCAGTTCATTTGTGAATCAAAGAAAAATATATTTCTCGTTCAGACCCAGACCGAGAACGCTACTGGATTTCACTAAATGATTATAACGAGGTCCGAAATAATTAGATAAATCGTTTAGTATTCCGAGAGATAAGTAGTGATGGTTGTCGGACCAGATTAGGGCAGCCTTTCATTTAAATTTTATTAAGGGAATTGACGTAGCTAAAGCTCCATCGAACTCCAGATCGAATTCGCGAGGTACTGTATTGGAAACACTTTAATATCTTTGTGATTTTTAGCTCCACTCTGTTATGTGTAATGCGAATGCTTTGGTAGATTATAATGATGGTAATTCTTATAATTTTGTTAAGATTAATTGTCTTGCACGTTCTGTTGTTATTTTCATTTCCCAGTTACCTTATAAAGAGCACCGGCTCTTTTCGGTTGCTTGCTGGAAAGTTCTTGGCTTCCTGCCGAGAGATTATGTCTCTCCTGGTGCTCCTATTTAGGCACCAAAGGTCATTGTACCCTTATGTCTCTAGCTCAGGCTGATTTTTTCCATAACCCCCATAGATGTTATTTCCTCCTTGCACCATCATTAACTGTTGGTCAAGTTTACTGTTATGGAACATTATGCTAAAACCAAAATGAAATGAGCTCTAGGGAGGGGCTGTTTGGGTCCTCTTCACGTGTGTTTAATCTCAGCACATATGCCAAATGTATAACAACAACAAAGAGATAACCACATTTCTCCCATTACAGATATCAAATATCATCTTTTTCGTTATGCAGAATTCTAAGTCAGTTACATAGGTTCACGATTAATAAGGAATTTTTATGCAGTAACAAGAAACGGAATCAGATTTTCTATCAACATGGCACCTCGTTTTGGCGCTGTTGCCAATATTTCAAACAGCTCCACATGCGTTTAAATCCACTGATAAGCAGCTTAAGACTGTCTGTAGGAGGCACTTCCAGTTGTCACGGTATGTTTGGAGGCATTCTTAATATCAAAGGTAAAGAATAAATTAGTAAGCAAGGAAATATGAAGTAAAGTATAACATAGAGTAAGTTGAACGAGTGAGAAAATAAACAATCGTATACAAACAGAGCTCTCTCTCTCTCTCTCTCTCTCTCTCTCTCTCTCTCTCTCTCTCTCTCTCTCTCTCTCTCTCTCTCTCTCTCTTCTCTTTGTTGGAAGAACAAAAACATCATATGCCACATCACCATTTTACAAAGTAATCAAGATATCTCTCTTGTGCTCATTAACATTAATTATCAAGACGAAAATGTTAAATATTTATAAATGGGCTATACATAGAACGGTAAATCTTTGTAAAAAATAAGAAAAATATGTTATCGTTCATAGGTTGTGGAGAAGAAATGGACTGAAGACAAATCCTAAGCAGGGCGGAATAGGAAGGAGATTAAAATGCCTGGAAATGAAAATCAACCTCTATAATCTTATAATTATAGCCTCAGGGTTTGTCTCAAAGACATTCAAAGGTCTGTCACATACATGTAAATCTGTTGTTTTGTAAAACTGGCAACAGGGCAGATCTTTAAACGCCACGCCAGAGAGGTCTTGACATTTGAACTGAGTTAATTCTTCAGCTGAAAAAGAATGCACTCATACTCACTGATGATATTGCTCCTAATTATCCTCATTCTACATTTCCCCTATTCTTCACCATATGTACCTTCAGTTGGCTTCCTAATATTTAGAAATACGAATTACTAATATCTACTCAAAAAAAGCTGCAAGGATATTCGTTATTTCAAGGGCTTCAAGAAAAGTAACGGTTGAGTAAAAAGTTCACTGGTAGTGACTTGTTAATAGCACTCGTCCTTTAGTTCGCGCTGTTCTCTTTTCGAAATAACAGTGACGTTGGTCGAAGCATCTGAGAGAGTTTGCTTTGTGCCAAGTAAAAGAAATTGAAAGTTGAAGGAGGTCCTCGGAAATTCCAAGACCCTGACACTAGGCAGCAATTGCAACGGATGAAATTCAAAGGAATCCTTTAAAAGTACCAACAGTTATTCCAATTCTCTTTTATCTAAAGTTAAATAGGCACAAACACATAATAATAATAATAATAATAATAATAATAATAATAATAATAATAATAATAATAATAATAATAATAATAATAATAATATTTTCTTGTATTTTTTGTATCAATCCATGTTCTCTGGTAATAGTTCCTCATTGAACGGGTTGGTATCGTTCTCGGGTAGCACTCTGCTGGCCCCGCGTTCGATTCTCCGACCGGCCAATGAAGAATTAGAGAAATTTATTTCTGGTGATAGAAATTCATTTCTCGTTATAATGTGGTTCGGATTCCACAATAAGCTGTAGGTCTCGTTGCTAGGTAACCAATTGGTTCTCGGCCACGTAAAATAAATCTAATCCTTCGGGCCAGCCCTAGGAGAGCTGTTAATCAGCTCAGTGGTCTGGTTGAACTAAGATATACTCAACTTTTTTCTGAATGGGATGCTCCGTTTCAACAAAAAAGAAAAAAAATACACACCCACAACTGTCACTGCCTCATTCTTATTTTCAATTCATGAATCGTAGAAGAATCTCTGTAGAAAAGTTCGTACACTGGTATAGTAGCTTATCAGTGGTGCAGCGAAGGCCATAAACCCTCGGCCTACCCAGCATGGACCGTTCACCTCGTCCTTGTACATACATACACAAACACACACACACAAACTCGTACCTCCTAAATATGAAGCACCCTCCCTTTACAGTATCTCTCACTCCATCCGGCACTTTTCTGTCTTATTTTACCGTCCTTCTTCCTCCCATTGCTTTCGAATTACGTCCTGTTATCACCAACATATCGTCCTTCTTGCTGCCCAGCGAAATTCAAAACACTCTGAACCATCCTTTGACTTAGGTCAAAGTTTTTACCTTTTCTTCTACACAGTTCATTTGAAGCCACTTGCAACGCTAACATTTCATCTTGGCACCCTCAGTTTCTTTTTCTTTCATTAACATTTAATTTACACACTCGACTTCCACAAAAAGAGTTATCTCAACAATCCTTCCATATATTCCCATCTTGGATTCCATGACACTCCAGTTCTCTCTCTAAGCGCAACTAAGGATCCTGCTACTTTCTATGTTTCGCCTATTCCGTTTTCGTAATGTCCCATTATCTATTATATTTGCCCCTAAATACCTTACGAATAAACCGTTTCACTTCTACCTTTATTTATTGTAACATCCATTGATAATTATTCCTTATTTATATTCATCCCAAAATGCTGCTCTTCTGTAAATTTACTCTTTCTTCTTTTGCAAAAACTTTCAGAGTTACTTCTTTCTGCAATAAATTATTGGTGATTGAGTGAATAATCGCAAATGTCTGATGAGTTTGTTAGGAAATCAAAATCGGTTGGAGATATTTTTTTCTTTTTGTGTACTACACACACACACACACACACACACACACACACACACACACACACATATATATATATATATATATATATATATATATATATATATATATATATATATATATATATATATATATATTTCAGAAAAGATATATATATATAATTTTAAAGGACACATATATGCATTTAATAGCTTCAATGCTTTAAGATGTGATGAAAGAATTTATGGAGTCAGATGGAAGTAGGTCGAGAGACTCGAGGTAAAATCTTTGTGTTCAACAAATAGTTTGATTCCTCAGCAATATTGCCGGTCAGGTGATCTTCCGAAGTGTTATGTATATTCGTGAGTACGTGCGTTAATTTGATCTAGATTACGCCAAAATCTGCCCTAAAAGTGAGTTTGATCGTTCATTAACGTGATAGAACTGCAGTTGTCTAGACGTAGCTTTGGAGAGGATCCAGGCTTTGAATCAGCAGATAAGGTAGACTTTGAAATCTCTGTTTTTATGGGAGAAAATTGAACTTGTGATTTTTACTATGATTTTCTAATCATTATGAACTTTTGAACTGGTGTGGGAGATTTAATATGAATATTCATACCTCTTTTATATTATTATTTTGTCATGTTACGTTTGCCATATCTTGGCTATGCATTTTACACTTTCCATTATTGTGTTTTGCATTTCATGTATTTTGGGAGTTTTCTATCATGTTTGATTCTTCCGACAGATGTCTGTGGACAGATGTCGGTGGACAGTGTGGACTGTTTCGAATAACATGTGGTAGACTGGTTTTGACATGACTAATTATTGATTTGGGGAGTATGTGTGAGTTTGGATATTTTCAGGCTATTAGCCATAGTGAGACTTCTTTAATCAGAAGTGTTTTGCAGTTCAGAGTTTAGTTATCTAACTCGATATTTCATTTATTATGCATTTTAATCTTTGCTTTGTTTTATTCATTTCTTGTTGGGTTATTTGAATAATAAACCTATTTTTGTAGAAACTATTGCGTTTCTTTAAATGGTCCATTTAATCGATTTGGTGAGAATGAGTGCGATTCGGGTGGGTGAACTTCGGAAAACGATGAGAGAGAGAGAGAGGTGATACACGGTGAGAGAGAGAGAGAGAGAGAGAGAGAGAGAGAGAGAGAGAGAAAGAGGAGAAAAATAGATGTAAGTGTTGCCGTGAGCGAACGTTCATACGATCCGTTTCATGATTAACGATCGTTGAGCACAAACGTTGTACACCTTCAAAAGGGTGTTAATTCTGTCCTCGTTACAGAATTTAATGGCGGCAGCGGTGTCTGAATAAATGGTGGCAGCCGTGTCTGAATGAAATGGCAACAGCGGGTGTCTTTTGATTTTAAATGGTGGCAGCATGATTTTAATGTCTTTAATGATGGCGAAAGAGGGAGATTGCTAATAGACTAATTGGTAACGTTGATGCTCAAGGCATAGGCGACTTCACCTAAGAGCTAAGGCGACGGGTCAGTGTTGAATGACTGAGTAGGTCGTGATTACGTGTGAAATGCGGGGAACCTTTCCTCTTTTTTCCGTTTCTATTCGAGTACTGGGAGTGGGGAGTTGTGAAATAGATCTGGTTGATCTCTAGAGCAATTTTGGGGTTAACAAAATACCCAAATAAGTGTGAATAGTGGCGATTGTGAGTTAATTACGCGAAGTGATGATTCAACTAGAAACGCGCGCTGGGTGTCTTTTGCTTCGTCGTCGAGTAGGTGACGTCACAGGCTGCACACAGCTCTGTTGAGAGATAGGTACTTCGTTTTCTGTTTCAAAATTGGTAAGTACCCCATTCTCGTAAGTTGCGCAGAACGCCGTTTTCTATTCTTCTTTTAGAGGGGTAACTTGTGCCTTTCTCTAGTGTTCTTTTTTTTTTTCTTTTTTTATGTTGTTACGCTCAGGGCGTGTGATTACTCACAAAATGCCGGACGATGCAGCAAGCACATCCCAATCAATTGTGGTGCATAAAGTGACGAACATTAGCGCGGGAATTACAAATTTTAAAGGGCTAGTTGACGGAAAGCTAACCCAAAATATAGAAACTTTCATTGAGTCAGTGAACAATTATCTGAATTCCAAGAAAATTACGAATGGCGCTGAAGCTTTAACAGAGGCTAAATCATTTCTGGATTTAGATAAAGGAGATATTGGGAAACGAGCACGCAGTTTCGGGTTCAGAAGGTGTAAAACTTGGAATGAACTGCAGAAATTTCTACGAGCTACTTATGGCGGAGTTCAACGTGAATGTGCAGTTCGGAATTTGCGAGAGTTTCTCAAAATAAAGAAGGGCAATGATTCACTAGTCACATACAGTGCGAATTTATTTGATGCAGTAGTTGAGTTAAAGAAATCTATAATAGGCTCTCCATGGGTAACTGGAAATAATATCTCCTTAGATAATTTTGAAAGATTGTTACACTTTGCTTGCCTTTTAACGTCGGTCCCAGATGTAATTGTAGATAGTTTTGATAAGAGAATTGATCAGGATACAGATGAATCCTTTTTGTTTGCACAGATTAACAAAAATCTAGCAAAATGCCCGACACTGGACAGTAGTTTTGTACAGGGAGGTGCAAAGATGTCAGCTGCGGTTTCCAAACCACAGAATAATGATAGTCGCTCGCATTCGGGAAATGATGCAACAGCGAAGACATGTGCACGAGTAGAATCGAAGAAAATTCCAGAGAGATCAGTCACAACGATACGTTGTTTTAATTGTGATAAAATAGGCCATAGTAAATCAAATTGCAGAGTGAGATATTGTTCAGTTTGCAAATCTTCAGATCATGGATGGAGATTTTGCCCAGCCACGAAGAGTAGAGAATATTCAGGGAAGTCCCGGGGAGGTTTTTCTAGATATGACAGGAGAATTCCACATGATGCAAGTTCTAGATACACAAAGGAACAGCAGAATTTTCACAAGATAAGTTCGAAAACAGACACAGGATAATGACTAATCAGGTCTTAGAGTCACTAGAACCTAGGCCGATTGTACGTGGATTCTCTAATGGCAATGAAATTCATATTTTCATTGATTCTGGTAGCTCAGTTAACTTAGTAAATGCTGACCTTTTTCACTCGAGGTTTCCAGAGTGCAAATTAGTCCCTTCTAGTGAGACAGTGTGTGATGTACAAGCGAGGAAACTGAATATTTTAGGTTCGTCATTTCTTACGCTTTGTATCGGTGGAAAGACAATAGTAGAATCATTTTTGGTCATAGAAGGATTAGCCTTAGGTGAAATGGTTTTGCTAGGACACCCTTCTTGTATGCGACATAACATCAACATTCTTACGGGAGTTCAGGGGATTACAATAGGTGAGTCGGGTTGTTTTGTTCCATATATACACAGGAAAGAAACTTGTGAGAAACCTAAGACACAGTCGGAGACATGTGTAACACATTCATTAGAGAGTGAAGATATTCCGCAGAGATCTTTCAAAGGATTTTTGTTGGAAGATATTGAATTGCAACCGCGAGTTCCTACATTAGTTAAAGTGTCGCTGAAAGAGAAAAAGTTTCCTTCTCAAGTGTGCGTTGTTGAGGGAACCGAGAAATTCAAAGACGTTGTGAGTACGGTGTCAGTGAATGAAATTTCAGTCGCAGGCGTGACTTCAGTAGAATTAGTTAGCTATCAAGACTCAGTGAAAAATATCACAAGGGTACTTATGTAATTGATTTTGAAGAGTTTAAGGAAGAGCATAAATTAGTGAGTTTTTGTGGAGACGGGAATATGTTTCCTAACGAGGAGCAACAGTTCCGAAGTCAGGTTCTACATGAACATTTGGCTAAAGTTGATTATCCTGAGTATTCAGATAAAGTAGAGAAAGTGTTGAAAGAATATCTAGATATCATTGCTTTGAAGGGAGATAAATTAGGAGTTACAGATGTTTTAGAACATTCAATCCGCCTAGAAAAGGGTACAAATCCCATATATATTCCAGCATATCGAATTCCTTTTAAGATCAGGGAAGAAGTAGAAAAAGAAGTTCAGAAGTGGGAGTCGGAAGGCATTATCAGACCGTCCAATTCTCCGTTTAATTTTCCTTTGCTTGCAGTTCCTAAGAAAGACGGTAGTATCAGAGTTTGTGTAGATTTTCGTAAATTGAATGAAAAAACATGCCCAGATAGATATCCGGTAGCTTGTTTGCCTGATTTGTTTGTTGAGATCGGTGGCAAGAATATATATTCATCTATAGATCTTATGCAAGGGTTTTACAGGTTCCCTTTTTGTGAGAGTAGCCGTAAATATACAGCATTTTCGGTACCAAAGGGACATTACGAGTTTAATAGGATGCCTTTTGGATTACAAGGGTCCCCAATAACATTTACTAGACTGGTTAACACAGTACTTCATGGCTTGTTAGGAAAGTCGGTGTTTGTGTACATGGATGACATTCTCATATGCACAGATACAATTGAAGAACATCTAAAGGTGTTAAAAGAAGTCCTTAAGCGATTACGGTTCGCTGGGTTAAAGGTCAAATTGGCCAAATGTGAGTTTCTGAAGAGAAAAATTGTCTATTTAGGACATGTTATCTCTAAAGAGGAGTTAGAGTGAATGATGAGAAAGTTAAAGCCATTGTGAATTTTCCAGTTCCCAAAACCAGGAAACAGATTCGTTCGTTCCTAGGTATGTCGGGTTTCTTTCGCCGTTTTGTGCGGAATTTTTCTACAATAGCGTCGCCATTGACAGATTTGTTACGAGAAGACGTTAAGTTTGTTTGGGGTGATAGTCAACAATTAGCTTTTGAGAAGCTTAAGAACGCTTTGGTGAACCCACCAGTTTTGAAGTTTCAGATTTTAGTCAACCGTTCACCTTAGTGACTGACGCGAGTCAGGAAGGTATAGGTGCGTGTTTGATGCAGAAATTTGAGGGGAAATTACACCCAATTGCTTTTATAGCAGAAAGTTCAAAACACGTGGTAGTAACGAAAGGCTGATGTCAGTTGTGGACAAGGAGGCTTTCGCAGTCGTCTCTAGCCTTGTTCATTTTAAGATGTTGTTGTTGGTTAAATAAAGTTGAGATTTTTACAGATCATCAACCGTTGTTAGAGCTTTTAATAAGCCAAATTTGTCGCCCAAGAGAGCACGTTGGTTCCTAACATTGAGAGATTTTGATGCAAACCTCAAATACATTGAAGGTAAGCATAATGTAGTTGCAGATGCATTGAGCAGATATTTTCCGGTCGAGGATGAGGAAATACACACCGAATCCTGTGTGGGAGAAGAGAGTAAATATTTGGTGTCTAATGTCTCTGATATTAGTAGTTCTGAGAGATCGCATGTAGAGGACATACACGTTCCTACAGTGCATACTTCAGGGAGAAATAGTGAGTCGGCAGTCTCGGGAGAGATTGTTATTCGTGATAGTGAGAGTAACGCAGTGTGTTATATTACGGGTGAAAATGTCACTTGGGACATAGGCTTGCTGGAACAAAAGCAAGATGAAGATAAATTGTTGTCAGATGCTAAGGCATTTCTTAGGGAGTTTCTCCGAAGAAAGGGTATAAGTTGCCTTTTTCTGGTCTAGAGTTGGAGAATAATTTATTGGTGAGAAAAGTTAAGTATAACTTGCGAAGTACTCGAAGCATGGGTGAGATTACACAAATCATCGTGCCAGAGAGTCTAGTACCACAAGTTCTAGACATTGTACATTGTAAATTTGGTTCTCCTCATTTGGGTGTAGACAAGACGTATGAAAACGTCAGGTCAAAGTTCTTTTGGAAAAATATGTTTTCCGCAGTAGAAGCCTTTGTGAAGAAGTGTGCTATTTGCAATGCGAATAAGCCAGCGACGACAGTGTCGTGTCGTTTGGGTTCATATCCCATACCACATAGGCCGTTTCAGAGAGTGCATATGGATATTCTGGGTAACTTCTCAGAGTCCGCTTATGGTTATAGACATTTATTAGTAGTTGTTGATGAGTTGACTCGCTTTGTCGAGATTTTCCCACTGAAATACAAATCAGCTGAGGAAGTTGCTATAGCGTTTTTAAGGGGATAATTTGTCGATATGGTGTTCCTGAATGTCTGATCACAGACAATGGTAGAGAGTTTATTAATAAGACTTTAGACGGTCTTGCTAATTTGTTGGGGATAAAGAAAGTATCTATAATCCCGTATAGACCTGAAGCGAATGGGTTGTGTGAGAGGGCGAATCGGAAAGTAATCGAAGCTTTGCGCATGACGGTGGGAGGTTCCGATACACATTGGGACAGATCTTTGGATGAAGTGCGATATAGTATCAATACTATGATGAATGACACAATTAAGATATCTCAGCAGAAGCTTTGTATGGATACAAGTTGAAAGGACCTTTTGATTTGTTACCAGAGTGTGTTCAGGGTGATGTTACGGTCACTTCATTGATAAATACAGCGAGAGAAAGATTTGCACGTATCAGTAAAGAACTTGAACTTAGTTCGCGTGAAATGGTAGAGAAAAGTAACGCGAAATCGAGGGGAGTGGCTTTTTCGATGGGTGATAGAGTGTTTGTTAAAGTGAATGTTCGGAATGATCTGAATTATAAGTTAAGTCCGAAGTTCCACGGACCTTTTGAGATTGTAGAGATCAAAAGAGGGAATAGATTTGTAGTTAAAGATGTAAACACTGGAGTGACGAAATTGACCCATATTTCGAAGTTAAAGAAAGTTGGGATGTAATGGAACGTTTGTATATAGTTAGAGGGATAATGGGTTGATGTTTGTATATATATGATATGATATTTATTTTTTTGTCTCTTGTTCATTTTGGATGTTGAAGTTCTTAGTCATTTGTTTTCGAATGATTTTAGGAATTGAGACATGGGCTAGTTTCATACGAGATTTGACTCGTGTGTTAGTGTGTTATTGTGTTATGATGTGTTTCATCATCTGACGCAATGTGTGTGTTGTTTAGGATATTTTTTTTTGGGAGATACTTAGTATATCGGACCGAACAAGTCTGATTTTTTTTTTTTTCGGGTTGGGAGATCGTGTTTGAGTATTTGGATTTTTTTTCAGTTTCTTTTTTTTAAATAAAGGGAGCTGTGTTGTGAGTAGTTGTAATTGTTATGATCATGGGAGCGATTGCCATTACGTCAATTGCTATTTTGTTGAGAGTTAGTCAGGTGTTGCGAAATATTTGCTAACCAGAGTAGAACTTTCATGTCTTTTACGAGATATGATACCTTTTAGTGTTTGGATAGGATTCTCAAAGTTTTTTTTTTTTTGTTGGATAGGTTTTTTTATGAGTGAGTTCCGTAGAGTTATTGTGCTTAATAGTGAGTTGACTGTGACTATTCTGAGATACACACTTGGAATTAGTTCACATTGTGAGTGTTTGATTTTTGCATTAGTAGTTTTGGTTTGGTTCAGTAACATGAAACCTTTTTGTTATTAGACCTTTTTCGAGTGTTTTTGGGAGACTCAGTAGTGACATGGGATAGATTAGAGACCATGTTCATTTTGGGAGATCAATATCAAGGTTCGGGAGTTGATTGTAAGACGAGTTGTGCTTTAGTTAGAGAGAAGTATGTGTGTGACAGTAGTATTTTCCAGTTGCGAGTTGTGTCTGTGGGTGGTTGTGAATTATCATTAGTTCATAGACAGACTCCGACAGAATGTGACTTTAGACAGTTCCTGCGAGATTACCACATTGAGTCCACCAGTACTCTTCCTGCTGTGTTTTTGCAAGGAGTATGCAGTTACAATGATGTGCCAGAGCAACAAGTCGACGACATTCGTTCATCGAGGGTCCGAGCAGTTCGATTCATCCTGCAGAATCCTGTCTACGGAATTTCTCGTACTTAGCCGTGCTGTATTCAACAGTTCCGAGAAGATAATTATGCGTCATACGCATAACGAGCATTTGGTAGTGGAGGTACCTACAACCAAGGTGCCAATGACGGTTCCACCGTTGGAAGACATTGACGATTCCGTGATGTTCGAGTATCAGGAATATATTATGCCGACAATTTTAATTGTCTTAATAGCTATTTTACTGATAATTCTTGTTGTGGGAGTAGTAAAGCTTATTCGTGTTTGTAAGATTATATGTAAAGGCTCTAAGAACTCAACCCCAGTGACTTTGGAAGTGAGTCATGAGAGCAGTCCTTAAAGCTGCAGTGCAGTAGACATTGCTGATTGAGCATAGCTCTATTCTGTTATGTTTTATACATATGCTTTTGTTTTGGTTTGCCGTTAAGGAGAGCGAGACGCTCTTATGTGGTGGCCGAGCTCTATTTCAGAAAAGATGGCCGCTACAATTTTAAAGGACACATATATGCATTTCATAGCTTCAATGCTTTAAGATGTGATGAAAGAATTTATGGAGTCAGATGGAAGTAGGTCGAGAGACTCGAGGTAAAATCTTTGTGTTCAACAAATAGTTTGATTCCTCAGCAATATTGCCGGTCAGGTGATCTTCCGAAGTGTTATGTATATTCGTGAGTACGTGCGTTAATTTGATCTAGATTACGCCAAAATCTGCCCTAAAAGTGAGTTTGATCGTTCATTAACGTGATAGAACTGCAGTTGTCTAGACGTAGCTTTGGAGAGGATCCAGGCTTTGAATCAGCAGATAAGGTAGACTTTGAAATCTCTGTTTTTATGGGAGAAAATTGAACTTGTGATTTTTTACCATGATTTTCTAATCATTATGAACTTTTGAACTGGTGTGGGAGATTTAATATGAATATTCATACCTCTTTTATATTATTATTTTGTCATGTTACGTTTGCCATATCTTGGCTATGCATTTTACACTTTCCATTATTGTGTTTTGCATTTCATGTATTTTTGGGA
>NC_089752.1:36166383-36176383 GCF_040412425.1 Macrobrachium rosenbergii
TATATTTCATATGTTTTTCATACCTTATTTTTGTTTTTACATTTTATTCGTGTATGGTAGCAATAACGCTCGTTAACAATGCAAAGACGGTATTACAGTTCTAAGAAATTGCCAGCATTGAAATCCACTGTTCTTTGAAAGCTTTAGGCCGACCTGTTCCATGCATATGTTCATCAGTTGTTGTATTTACTTGTTCTTTTCCCAAAAACACTGCGGAATGTTAGATGTAAGGCAGCTACTAGTCCTACCATTTGCTGGGGATCGTCTTTGAACGGCCTATTTGTGCCATAACGCTGTGTCGTCCTTGAAGTCCTTGGAGATGATGAAGTCATTGATTTAGCTACTCGCACGCGAGACCCCGCCATGCTGACGATTATCGACCTTTTTAACGTCTCTCTTCGCTAATCGTCTCGTTTTATGTCAGTTGCAGTCCATTCGGGAAAGTAATTGGGTCTCTTTTCTTTCTTATATATATATATATATATATATATATATATATATATATATATATATATATATATATATATATATATATATATATGTATACACACACACACACACACACAGAGAGAGAGAGAGAGAGAGAGAGAGAGAGAGAGAGAGAGAGAGAGAGAGAGAGCAAAGGGCATCAGAAGGAGACGTCTTACAGCATTTCTTCTATTTATTAAGGCAACGTTTCGAGGCCTAGTCTCATCATCAAGCTGGAACATACAAACATTAAATAATATAAAATTGACTCGACTAATTGATATTATAAAAGGTAACTTATTTTTTTAAAAAACTAAGAAACTAAAAGGGAAATGCTAAATACCTTTCAAGGAATAGCAGGGAAGATGAGTGACCGTCACAAGATACGTAGGTTAAAAGTAAGCTCATGCCAAGAAGAGAGGGGTGGCGGTCGTTTGACTGCTTAACTCTGGAACTACTTGTTTAATGAAAAGTGATTCATAGATAGAAAGCTGTTGTGGGGAAGAGGCCCTAATAAGAATTTTGAATTGCTCATATTGGATGGTAAATTTATATTTATTGGCATGGTTCCAAATATCAGAGTATTCTGGAGACGCCAACCGAACTCCAGTGCGATAACTAACACTTCTATGGCAGTCAGTGCAAACTTTGAGAAGCCTACGAGAGGATCCAACATATTTTCCCCGATTACATCGGGGACTAGTAAATAAATAGACCGCGTTTGATGCCAATAGGGGGTCAAGTTTATCTCTATATTTGAAGAGAGACCCGATTGTCACGGGATTCGTTGGTTTTAGTTGGCATTTTAGGGCAGGGACATGTTGATGTATTAGCTGTCTAATTTTGTTAAAGAAAGTTATTTTGAATAAAAGGAAGACTGGCATAAAATGGTTTCTTAGGAACAGTAGGGAAGTAAACTTTGGGTATAATTTTACCCAACAATATTAGATTGTTGGGCTAATAACATTGCAGTACTGCACTTTTATCAACTTTATTTATTTAATTCCGTACTTTTGTCAACTCTATTGATTTAAATAAGCAAGCAAGCATGCAAGACTTAACGGTCTTGGTTGCGTGATTGTTTGTTTTCCAACAACATTAGAAGGGTGGGCTGATAAAAATTGTGTACTTTTGTCAGCTTTATTGAATTTTAATTCCGTACATTTGTCAACTTTATTGTTTTATGTAAGCAAGCAAGCGAGCAAGCAAGCAAGACTTAACGGTCTTGGTTGCTTGCTTGCTTGTTTGCTAGCACCTTTTTTAGATTTAAATGCTATTTTAAAAGGGAGGGACAATAAAAATTGTGTACTTTTGTCAACTTTATAAATTTATTATACCTGGAGGTAAGCAAGAAAGGAATGAAGTAAGCAATCAGACATAAGGAAGCGTATGAAGTCTAAATTTTTTGGTGCATTTCATCACATTCTAGGCGCCGTAAGCTTTCTAAAAAACTAAATCACACAGAAATCTTGAAAAGTAATGGAGATAAGAGCTTGAAATGTTTCAGACTTTAAAGATCGTTTTCTCCACTTTTTAATAATGTGGTGAGTGAGAGTTTTAGTGTTGTATGCCTCCCGGTGGCAAAAAATATTAGTGGACCTGTATAAAATATTATGTAACTGGGTATGCACGTGATGCAACATGTACAAAACAGGAGATGTATAATTTATGTCACAAAAAATTGTATGAATAAAATCTACATCGTAAATGATGCGTTAGCATTACAAAAACATCACAAACAGTGCTTTGAATAGAGAAAAAGTGTAAAAAGCACAAATATATTAGTAATAGCGCAGATATTTTAATGTCTCACATAAAGAATATACAGAATGTTTGATTAATAAAGTATAGATTGAAACGAAATACAGAACCATTATGAAGAGGCGGGCCTGACCTACTTATGAGCGTGATCCTCCTTACCACCAAAGTGACGCTTCTAATTACACCCTTAACGAGTGATTCATTGATGGAGAGCAGCAAAATGAGAGACATATATCTTGAAGGATCAAACGAGCACTTTATGAAGTTGATTAAGGCATCAGGATGAAATTCACTTTCGAGCGCTTTACCCATGATCTCTACACTGAAGACTTACTGACCTCTAGATGAAATATTCGGAGGACTTTTTAAGGCTCCTTGACGATTCTAATTCGGTTATCATCAGCGCAGGTCACTTCATTAGTAACCACTGTACCTTATTTCAAATGTTTTCCAAGGTATGTTTATGAGTAAAACAATATTTCATGCAGATCCAAAAATATGCATGTAAACCAAAAACATTCATCGTTATGGAATTTGGATTAGCAAATATACGTGTATAAATTCATATAAAATGTCTAAAGGTACATTTATGTAATGTTTGCTGTCCAGTCGGAAATAACTGTATATTCCACAGTATTCTGATATCATTACCTTCGAAGGTCATCCATCACAACGGTAGCGTAAAGGTCAGTGAAACGGTAAATTAACACTCATGCATTCTCATAGTATGCCAGCTGTTATGCTTACACTTGACAACGGCCAGACGCATAAAACGAAACGACACACGTATCTCTCTTTCTCTCTCTCTCTCTCTCTCTCTCTCTCTTCTATACATATATATATATATATATATATATATATATATATATATATATATATATATATATATATATACACATATATATATATATATATATATATATATATATATAGATAAATAGATATATATATATATATATATATATATATATATATATATATATATATATATATATATATATATATATATATATATATATATATATATATATATATATATATATATATATATATATTATATATATATATATCTATATATATATATATATATATATATATATATATATATATATATATATATATATATATATATATATGATGCTAAGTACTCAGATGACTACAGGAGTACGGTTAGCAGCCTCATCACAAGATGCTTGCTTGCTGAAAACCGGCAGGCTCTTAGTGGTGTAGAAAATCGTAATATATATATATATATATATATATATATATATATATATATATATATATATATATATATATATATATATTTATATATATATATATATATATATATATATATATATATATATATATATATATATATATATATATATATTTATATATATATATATATATATATATATATATACATACTATATATATATATATATATATATATATATATATATATATATATATATATATATATATATATATATATGTGTGTGAGTGTGTGTGTTTTACAACCAGTTAGCATCTTATTTTAGACAAAATTATGCTGAGCCCGTTCTTGATATGCTAAAACGTAGGTTACTTTGTTGTTTCGAGTATGGAAAGAAGAATGTAAAACCAAGAATCTTCATTCGCTCCAAAATCCAAGGGTGCGATCTCTTGCTGCGCTGATATATGTAGCTATAGGATGAGTGGAACGTCAAGTTTGTTACCTTTATAACTAGTTTATTGAAGTATTTCGCAATACTGCATATGAGTAACCTCAAGTGAATGCTCAGATTCTTTACTCTCTTTTGCTTATTTCATTTTTAAGGCACCAGCAATTGATTAACTTTTACTTGTTCTCCCTTTGACAGCCTTAGTACCGTCATCTATTTGCGGCATCCTTGTTTAACTTAAGGCCAACTGTGTAGAAGAATCTTCTGATTAAACTGACTAACGCTTCAGTTTATTTTTTTTCATGAATTGAAATTGATACTTTTCACTACCGTTTTACTGTGCGCATTTCAATCCTTTCACTTCTGACAACCATTACTCCTCTAACTCTCACTTAGCCAGTTGACTGTTTCGTGACTATCTTGTCGTACCATCTCGTTGCAAAGAATCCGATAACCTCTATGCAGATCATATCTGTGGCCGAGCTGTATGAATTAATAGGTGCTCGTGGCGATTGTTTTATCCTCCTGTTCTCAGTGTCGTTTCACACGTCAGGTCGAGAGTTGTGCATATAGAAGTCCCTTTACATCAGACAAGGGAGGAAGTCTCTTTCGCCAGCGACTGTAATATTAAATGATCGTCACTGCTGAGATGAACTGAAGAGAGAGAGAGAGAAAGTTAAGTATACCTTAGTTTTACCAGACCACTGAGCTGATTAACAGCTCTCCTAGGGCTGGCCCGAAGGATTAGACTTATTATTTAACGTGGCTAAGAACCAGTTGATTACTTAGCAACGGGACCTACAGCTTATTGTGGAATCCGAACCACATTATAGCGAGAAATGAATTTCTATCACCAGAAATAAATTCCTCTAACTCTTCATCAGCCGGCCGGAGAGTTGAACTCGGGCCTAGCGAGTGCTAGGCCACAACTGTACCGACTCGCCCAACGAAGAGCTGAGAGAGAGAGAGAGAGAGAGAGAGAGAGAGAGAGAGAGAGAGAGAGAGAGAGAGAGGTTCTCTGCTTTTATAATATTTTGAAGGCTTTTGTACATTTGATTATATTATTGTATATTTTCCCATCTCAGACTGCGCATCACAACATTCAAGTAACTATTAGAGACTTATTCATATCTTAAGACTAGGTTTCAGGGACCCGCCTAAAACATACCTGAATCTGCCGAAGTCGATACCAGAGCTTATAGTGAGTGGCCCCGAGAGATATTATCTCCACTCACAGACACACACGTTAGCACGAGGAATAGCAGGTCTTTTATCAGTTTTAAAATTAACGTTTCATGATGCAGAAACCTTTCGAATCGAACTCCATCTAGTTTCATGTGCAGATAACATCAGATGGTTTTTTCTATTCTTTAGTAACAGGCTTAAACGTCACTGCATCATTGAATTCAAAATTTAGGCTCCGCAGGCATTTAGTGAAGGGATATTTACTCATTTTTGCTCTGGTTGAAAGGCCTTTTACCCTTTTGTGCCCTGTGATTATGTCTACGATTAAGGTCATATTCTGCATAGAAATGAAAGAGTAAAGCCAAAAATAACTTTCACTCGTGTCACGCTTAATGAACACCAAGCAGCAAATTGTTTTCGTCTTTAGTAAAAATTCTCTCTCTCTCTCTCTCTCTCTCTCTCTCTCTCTCTCTCTCTCTCTCTCTCTCTCTCTCTCCTATTTGTATGTATAGCTGAGGAAGGGCGTTAATAAAGAGGAAATGCAGCCTTGAATTATATCATGAAAATGAACCACAAGAAGTGCGTCTTGATGTCGTGTTGTTCCTTGGATTTGGTATCAATGAATTGATGCAAGACCCTCAGTTCTTTAGTCCAGGCTCGTTATTGTGGCCTCATGTTTTCGTCTTTCTCGAAACGATGGTCTCCTTGATATATCTTGACCTCTTAGTACAGGATTTATTCATTTCCTTTTCCATAGACCGTATTATAATCTGCGATGAAACAGTAAGGATGAAAACTGGCTTCAGCATTACCCGGAGACTTTTTATGATTTTCAGCGGAAAGGTAATGTGAAAGGTACGAGTAAGATTCAGAGTCTATAGTTTAGTAATTTATTTACAGTTTTCGTTGCTGTTTTTGTTTGAGCTGGCTTTATGCCAGCACAGGCCCTTACTGATAGAGCAGCCCGTAAGTCATTTTTTGATGTTCAGGTGAAATTAAGGATATGAGGGTGATTGCTTTATTTGTGATTCATGGGCTGCCAGTGAAATGGTGTGAAATGAAAGGTTAACAGGCGAGGTTACAAACCTCTTTGAGCCCCAAGGCACCCGTCAGTAGGAGAGAAAGAGCTATAGTAGCGAGTCCTGGCAAGTAGTAGATGGCCAGTAAGGAAAAATGAAGTACTTATCGTCGTAGAAAATCGGAAAAAACAGAAAATCTATTGAGTTTTAATACTGTATTTAACTTACTTTGAGCAGAAGGGAAAAAAGGCGTTGATCTTTTAGTGGTAGGGATCGATGGAAGAAGACGAAAAATTTGAGTTTTAGAGAAAGCAACAAAAATATAAGTAACAGCTTAAGTGGTAGTTATAGCAATAGTTGAAAATTTTCAATCGTTAGACGTGAGGCGGCTTCATAAAGGGAAAGGAAAGGTTTTAGTGGGAGAAAACAGGATAGTTGCTAATCAAATGATTAACTACTATCAGAGTGATTACCACGGAGCCGCTGTCTGAGGAAGTCGTCGGAGAGGGAAGTGCCATATTTGTCGTAGAATTCGTGGTAAAGGCCGCCCAGTAATTCCCAATCATTTGCGTGGCTCTCTCTCGCATTGTTAGTGGTTTTGACTAGGACCTCATAGAGGTCTGTTGTGGTGAAAAGCAACTTTGGCTGACGTTCCTCCAGAGTGAAATGCGAGCTGGAGGCGTGAGGTTTGATGACGGGGTTGGGAGTAGGTTAAGGGGGAAGGGAAGAGGTTTGGGTTTCGGGGTTCGGCTTAGATTGAGGGGTTGGGCTTTGCTGGCTGCTCAGTTTGAGTCCCGTTCTCGTGACACAAGACAGGCGCTGCTTCAACCACTTGTTTGGTCGTTTCTACCCGTGGTTCTGGGGGTGTCGTTGGGCTGGGTGCAGGTGCTGCTATAGGAGATGGTCTTGACGGGTTTGCTCTTGCTTTTAACTGTGCAATGCGGGATAATCGGCCACTGCATCGTTTGAACCATGCATGATGACGTTCAGCACAGTCTGGGCACTTTGGTGTTGTAGGTTCTCCTTTTTTCACTTTCTCAAGACAACTTTGTTTAGTTCTTCTTGCTACAAATGGCGCAGATTTCAGGGCCTCTGCAACGGTCCCGATGATGACCATAACGCTGGCATCGGTAGCACCTGAAAGGCTCTGACGTGTATTCCTCTGTTGGGAAATATCCCCATATTCTAAGCCATACTTGGCTCGGGACAGGTCCTCTGAAGGTGGCAAGGATCTTTCGTGAAGGGGATTTGTATTTGGTTAAGCACCTCTCGGCGTTTACAATATGAGGGAGTTTCAGAAGAGGGTCCAAAGTGAGCTCTGTTGGGTAGTTACCGACATCCTTGTTTAACTTCACATTGGAATGCCGTGTTCGGCCGAGCTGAGATGTTGATATCAGGGTTTTTCTTCTGAAGAGCCACTACCAAAGCATACGAGCTCCGGCCTTCAGCAGGAAGTACTCGAAACTTCGGCAATGGAGGGTACTCATTTGCGTCGGAGACTGCAGGAGAGAGGGGTAATGGTTGAGAGGGAGAGGGGTGAGGAGGAGGAGGACGTGGGTCCAAGGACGTCAGGGGACTAGGAGGAGGTAGCAGGTGGAAGGAGAAGGTAGGTGGCAAAGGGAGAGATGGGTGGGATGGTTGTTCAGCTGTTGCCTGGTAGCTACCGGATCTCCTCTTTGAAGCTGGAGGGCGAGTTCATCCGTGAAGTACCGGAAGGCGGCGGTCGTCTCTTCTTATGTCAAGTCATGGTATCCACTACAATTTCACATCCAACCGTCGAGGATTTAAAAAAAAAAAAAAAAAACTGCTAAGGGCGAGTGATAAGACCGTGAAACTGCCGAAACAGTATAGGAATTATCACTATCGGTGGGGGGAGGGTCTTATTACATAAGACGCGAATTTATTTACAAAACATTCTCACAGGTCAAGGGCTCGTGCGAGCCGCGATGTAGCTTCTGAGTTCCGACAGGTAGAAACAGGGATTAAGTACAACCATTTGTGTTTGTACACAGAGAGAAAATTAATATACTTATGAAGTTTGTACACAGAGAGAAAATTAATATACTTATGAAACGGTGCAGGCTATTGGACTGAAGGTCATACATGCATGGTTGGAAAACTGGCAGTGCAATACATACAATGGTAATGATACATAATAGAATTTTAAACACTCACGGCTTAGTGTTTTTGCTCTTTAATTTCTTTGGGAGGTCGTTAATTGGCTGTTGTCAGTTTGTCTAAATTTTGTGAAGGAGATTTGTTTATTGTTACTGTTTTATAAATGTGGACTAAGAAGACTGAGTGTGTGCTTTTGTTCGTGTGCGTGCACGTGCGCGTGTTCTCGGAACCAATTCCACATGCTTTATAAAATCATATTTCACTTTGCTTCATACGGAAAAAATATGGGCACTGACGCATATAATTTTAGATATCAGATGACAATAACTTCTTAGTACTTTTGTCTTGTAGAATATAATCCCGTTGCCCATGGCCACTAACTATTTTTCAGAACAGCTTTCCTGTTTATAAACGGATATTGGGATATAATTCTTGTAGGAAAACTTAGAGCAGTAAAAGGTTAAACATACTGCATCGATTTAACCTACAATAAAGGGAAACATTTTGTCTCGATACGCTACAGCCTTCTTTAACCGCGTCATAAGACGGGAAGGTTAGGCGCAGTAGTAATTACTGTCATTTTGTATTAGATTCTACAGTATGCATTCTTGTGTAAACTGAGTTTGTTTTATTTTCCTTTTGGCAGTTTTTCAGTGTGAATGAAATTGTACTATTTTTTTGTGTCATTCAAATTAAATAACCCTTTTGGCTTTCATTACAGAATGAAATATTATTATGCATTTTCCGTAAGTATATATAAATGTTTGTACAATTACCGGGGACGTATTTAAATTCACAGTTAATTTTTCCACCAGCTGATAATTCTGATTAATGAATTGCGTTATTGATACCTCATTTCTTGGCAGTAAGTTGTTTAGGAAAGTTGTTGATAACAATTTCTATATCTTTAAAAACTGAACCTACTCAGAGGGAACATATATCAGTTTTTTCCTGTTTTTCGATACATTTGTCAAAGGACTTTGAAGGAGATTAGGTTTTCAAGTTAGTCTTTGTATCATCTGTGTATGTTTTAGCGGATCTCTTAAGAAGAGATGAAGAGAATTTGATGAATCTTGGCAGCATTCATAAAGCGACACCGACATGGCTTCACTTTTGTTTAAAAAAAAAAAATGGCTTCGGAACCTCTTCAGATTCTGCGTTAGGTTTCCCAAACGTTAATTATCTCGAGAAGATTGCATAACGATTTCTGCCAAATACGAGAATGAGGATCTCCGTCCGTGAGATGTGCTGCTAAAATGCACGAAGAAATGGATTCCAGTTGCAATGCTTCTTAGCTAATTACCTGTTTGCTTTCGACTGTTTTGTTCTCTGTTTAGTATGCTCTTCATTGTTGTTCTCTCGTCTCCCCTTGGAAGTCCTTCCACGACTATTGTATGTGTTCCGTGGCCATTGTTTCCATTCGTGGTGAAGTACTGAAATATGATTTGTTGTTGCGGCATCAAGTCAGACATACTTCACCTTGACCTAAGGTTACATGATGGCGTTCAGGGTCGATCACATCCTACACTATGTCCTCCTTGGAATCCCACCGTAACCTTAACATCATGATGTTTAGTAGGCTACCGGTATTCTTTACGTTCATTTCTCTGTTAATTTTTATTTCTTTCATTGCTCATTAGTCCACTCCATATAATTTTTCTACAAATTTTCCTAAATTCGGCATAATTTTTGTATTTGTCATCAGTTTCTCGAAAATCGCGATAAGAGGAAACCTTAAACGACGGTGACTGAATCAAACTGGTAACAAGAAAGATATATTTCCATTTCACAGCTCCGTTT
>NC_089752.1:36178883-36206383 GCF_040412425.1 Macrobrachium rosenbergii
TGTACCAATTATTATCGTGCATGACAAAGGGGAAAGTTCTGGGCATAACACCAATTGTTATATACAACTACTGCAAGCCTCTCAAAGAGTTTTCTTAGCGCTTTCCCTAATCCAGCCTTATCAGCATCATGCCTCCGTGGTTTAAGCTGTAGTGTGAAACGTGACCGTCCATTGTGAATGAAGGGAAGTGGGCGAGATTACATACTAATTACTTCTGATGTAAATAAGTATATATCTATATCTATTGTGTCAAACGTCTTTGTCATTTGTATTGATTTATCCATCTTGCTTTTCGCTTATAAGTTAAAGTAAATTATTTTTTATTTTCCTTACATGAAATATGAATTAACGTACATTTCGAAAGAAGTCCTAGTGCTTTATCTCGAAACCTTTATCTGGCCGCCATACAATGAGCTTTTTATGTACCTGGCCGGATTAGCGACACTCCCTGCGAAGAAGGACAATGTAGAACCCATTAAGAAGAGGCTGTCAGAAGTGTCAAAATGCAACCGTCGCCGGCAGGCTGTCGTATATGTACTGGCCCTGGCAAACCAATGATGCGCTAGTCCCTCTTCAGAAGTTACACTGCTAGCATAACCTATGCTCGTCCCCCTTCAGATGTCTCCCTGCTTGTAGACACTCTGCTCAACCTACTTCCGAAGACACACTGCTAGTATCCCCGCACTAGCTACCTCTACAACACACACGCACATCACTGCCAGTCAACTTTACGCTACTACTCTAGTCTTCTCACCTGACTTCACGCACCTGGACACCCTCTGCTAGCCGCCTCCCACATGCCATCACCCCTGCTGAATTACCTGACAATATCCCCCAATCCAGAAGTCACCAAGTGACTTAAGCTCGAGTCCTACTCGAAATAGTTCCTACACTGCCTACGCCGAAGATTGTCGTATCCAGCCACTCACCTCTGCGCACTGATGCCCTACTAGTCTACCAGTGCCCCATCCTTCGTCGTATTTCCCTCTGGTGGGGGAACCCTGTGTGACAACACTTCTGCTGATGCCCTGCGGCAGACCCCAGTCTCTACGAACCTCACGTCTGGTCCACGAGCCAAAGGTAATGTGATTGGAAGTTGTTTGTTGACCCCTTACCTATAACCTACCTGTGCTTATATACCTGTTCTCCTGTTTCCTCTACTCATATTCCTGATCCTCTCCCTCAGAGACTCCTGTGATTTTGATTTTAGTGGAATTGTGATCAATAGTGACATAGTTTATTTTTCATTAGTGTACTTGTGTTAACTTGTAATCACTACGTAAGACAGAGTCCTAATATTTTGCTTACGTGAATTCATTGTTGTTTTACTCAATCCCATTCGTATGTGTTCAGATTAACTGCTTTTGCGGATCCATAACATCGAGTCCCTGTTGTGTGGTATCAACTGTAGAGCAAGGGTGCCGCCTTCCTGCATATCCACATGCCATATCCGGTAAAGACATCCAGACCATCAACAGTGCAATGTTCTCGCTAATTGTAACCCCTACTGTCCATCTTTTGGATCCTCCCTGATACCCATTTGCTTGTTAGCCTACGAAAGGCCTAGAGTATAAGATTTGCGGCTGTGGCACTTTGCTTGAGTACTTTGTGATCCTTTTGTGTAACGTAGTTCTTGACAGTGCCACAGAGCTACATTGATATCTGCTGTACCTATTTTCTCTTCTGATTGATTTAGTGAATTATATACTGTTTAGTGGACATCTTAAGTTTTCCTCCAACCCTTGCATTTATTGGTAAATTCTGACTATTTTTCACTTTTAACTTTCCCCTGTTCACTGGAGTGCAGCATCCCTCAGTCAGGTGTAGTTATCAGAAGTACTATTTAGAGCCACCTTTCCAAACACACCTGAATGTGACACTATATATATATATATATATATATATATATATATATATATATATATATATATATATATATATATATATATATATATATGTATCTATATATATATATATATATATATATATATATATATATATATATATATATATATATATATATATATATATATATATATATATGTATCTATATATATATATATATATATATATATATATATATATATATATATATATATATATATATATATATATATGGTGGGGGGAAAGAGGGAGCCTTATCAACAAACTGATAACAGAACCTTCCATACATAAAAAATGAAATCAGTTGTCGAGTGCTACATGAAAATTCATTTCCTCTATTCTTGTGCCCTGATGCTTCATTGACCGTAATTTTTAGTAGATGTTTTGGACAATTGCTTAATGGCATATTTTCTTATCCATCGATATATCTATCTGTGTGGCGTTTTCCTGAGGCCGATTTCTTTCTATTTTGTTCTGGCATAAGGAAGTTAAAGATCAGATGACACAATGTAATTTGGTAGACCACGTAAGACTACTATAATCTTTGCACCACCCTGCTCAGAATAGAGTTGATAATAGATCAGTTGGAAGACCCAGGCATAGATGAGAACTAGGGAACGGGATGCTGGAGAGCAGTGGAGATTTGTGGAATATAAAGCACAAAATCATGAGTGGCGGATTTGCACCGAGTCTGCTTCTGATGGTAACATCTTTTTGTATGGGCGATTTATAACTTTACTGTTAATTGGAACAATAGCACATTGGTGGTGTCACAAGTCTGAGAGTTGTTATTTGGCCACCGATTGATGCATTGTAGCGGCGGATGATGTCTATAAAAGCAAACAACCCCAGAATTTCAAGCTTCTGTTTTGATTCGATATGGAACCAGTCATGGGATGAGATTGCATTGTCTGCTGCATTTCGGTTTCAATAGGAAGTTTTGAACTAGTTTGGAAATCAAAGCAAAGTTTTTGTATGGACTGGTTTGTGTATGATATACGGGTAGTGTTTTTTTTTATATAAATAAAGAAAATTTAATAGGCGTATATTCATCTTGACTTGCATTATATATTCTCGTTATTTAAATCAGTAAATGAATATGGTGAAATAATCGAATCTGGCAGAGAAATAGAGATAAAAATTATTGCTTTTGTTAAATTCTAAAACATCAATAAATGAAAATTTAGAAATCACCGAATCGAGTAAAAAAATTAAAAAGTAAACATTTCAGCTTTTTGTCAAATCCTGTAACATTAACAACCTTTGCGCAGATCGCGAATGTAAGGAGGAGGAGGAGGAGAAAGATCGGCAGAGGAGAACCAAAGCTCTTGAAAATGATGTAAGAGGAAGTGTTTACAGTAATGGCCTGATTCTTAGGATTGTTTTTGTATTTTATCCTTTCCAGGAGCGCATTTTGCTATTATTATTATTACTGTTGACACGCTTGTTTTCATTATAGTTTATTGTAGTCTGTTCATAATTTTCCTCATAGCTCATATGATAATTTTCACATTTTTATGAGCAATTTAGTCATTTTCGGGGCTCTCATTTTAAAAATTATACTTTTCCACAGACACACAAATACTTTTAACTTTTGTTTTCTTTTCCTCGCCGTCGTTGCAGGTAAATACAACATCGAATTTTAGTTTTCTACAAAAGAAAACATTGAGATGGCTATTTGTCTGTCCGTCCGCACTTTTTCTGTCCGCCCTGAGGCTAGAGGGCTGCAAATTGGTATGTTGATCATCCATGCTTAAATCATCAAACATACCAAATTGCAGCCCTCTGCACTGGGAAGTTTTTATTTTATTTAAGAAAGTTAGCCATGATCGTGCGTCTGGCACCGCTATAGGTACCAACAACACAAGCCACCACTGAGCCGTGGCTGAGAGTTTCATGAGTCGCGGCTGAGAGTTTCATTGGCCGTGGCTAGAGTTTCATACAGCATTATACGCTGTACAGAAAACTCGATTGCGCCGAAGAAACTTCGGCGCATTTTTTACTTTATTGTGGTTTCATTTTTCGTTGTTTCAAGCAACTTGTTCTGATCGCCTCGTCGAATTCCTTTGTTTTCAGCGGTAAGGTGTTTTCTCAATTATTTATTCTTCCTGCGTGTCTCTAAACTCTGTATTTACCTTGGGTAACATTTGTTTCCCAGAAAATCGTTTACATTTTTCTTTTCATTTGTAAACCCTTGTATATTATTCAAAATAACCCGTGTATGAATTAAAATTTCTGTCTCCAAGCATTTTTGTTGTTTCTTTTTAAAAACATATGTTGCATCGTGAGAGTGCCAGGCTGAAGAATACATTGTATTCCTCGTGTCCTTTTAGATACAAACATATTTATTTCTCCTGGAATATTGGTGGCTCTGTTTCAGTAATGGAGAAATTATCTTGTGCAATTCAGCCTCAAAAACCTTGTGAACTACTTAACGACAAGTCTTTGAGGAATTCAGTGAGGAAATTTCAAGGAAAAAGGTAGATACGTATGTTCTTAACAATTAGAACACAATTACTTCATCCCTGAAATGTACACACAGACATATACATATATATATATATATATATATATATATATATATATATATATATATATATATATATATATATATATATATATATATGTATGTATGTATGTATATGTATATATATATATATATATATATATATATATATATATATATATATATATATATATATATATATATATATATATATATATATATATATATATATATATATATATATATATATATTTATATATATACATATATGTATATATATACATACATATATATATGTATATATATACACATTATATATATACATTATATATATATATATATATATATATATATATATATATATATATATATATATATATATATATGTTATATGTATTGTCACAAACCTTGTAATTCTTTTTTTATATTTTCCTTCTTGATTTTCGAATATATATATATATATATATATATATATATATATATATATATATATATATATATATATATATATATATATATATATATATATATATATATAATGTATATATATGTATATAAATGTATATATATATATATATATATATATATATATATATATATATATATATATATATATATATATATATATATATATATATATATATAATGTATATATATAATGTATATAATATATATATATATATATATATATATATATATATATATATATATATATATATATATATATATATATATATATATATATATGTTATATATATTGTCACAAACACCTTGTTACATCGTCTTTTTTTTATTTTGCTTCTTGATCTTCAAATATAAGTTATAGTTTTCATTTCCCATGTATAAGTAACATACATTTTGAAAGAAGTACTAGTTGTTTTCAATTTTCACTCAAGCGTTCCCATGCCTTCCCCTTCCGAGCTAAGCCAACGCAGGTGTTTAATGAGAAACTAATGCATGACCATACCCTAAGTCTTTGGTGATCTGATCTGGCCCTAGTAATCTGCTCTTGAGGTGACAATTTCGGCAGCCGCTTGCAATTACTGTGACCCTTTGAGAGTTCTTTCCCTAACCATTATTGTCCTCAAGTCCCCAGCCAATCTTGTCACTTCACACTAAAGAGTTTCCCCTCCATTTCAACTACCTGCCATGCCATTAAGGGTCACCACCTTGACCTGACCCACACCTGCATCCCCTCCTACTCATTGTCACCTCTCCCATCTAATTATCAACCCATTGCTACCTCTCCTCCTTGAACCTTTTATCAGCTACCATTCAGTGACCTTTCTAGGTATCTGGCCAGATTATCGACGTGCCCTGAGAAGAGGACAGTGGAAGACCCCATGAAGAAGAGGCTGTCAGAAATGTCAAAAACACAACCACCGTTGTGCTATATATAGAGGCTCCAACAGACCACTCTTTGCTAGTTACTCCTAAGACCTCACCCTGCTTGTCACTCTCATGACGTCAGTCTGCTAGACGTCACTCTACTCGTTAACCTGACGACGTCACTTGGTCCGGAAGTTTGCCGAGAGACTCTGATCAAGTCCAACTTGACGTCCCCCTTTCACTGTCAAGCTGAAGATTGTCTTATCCAGCTGCTTACCCTCTGTGCGCTGATGTCTTGCTAGCCCACCAGCTCCCTCCTACTTCGTCTTAATTCCTCTATGGTGGCAAACCTTAAGTGACAATGTTTCCATTGACGCCCTACTGCAGAACTAAGGTAATGTGATTGGATGTTGTCGGCCTCACCAAATTTTTTCTCACCTGTTTCCACCTGTTCTCCTACTCTCCGATACCCATAACCTTTTACTCTCCCTCAGAGAGTATTGTGATTTTGATTGTGGTGATCTTGTCATAAATAGTGGAATACTAGTGTTAATTTGCGTATATGTGTTTTACCGTAATTCTTACATAATCAGTGTTTGATATTTTCTTATGTATTCCCATTGATATTTGTTTATGTATTCCCAGTGCATTATTACTCAAGTCCCTTCATGTGTTTTCAACTTTCCTGCTATTGCAGATTCATGGTTCGAGTACCTGTTGTGTGATATCAGATGTAGATTAACGGTGCCATCTTCCTGCATACCCACGTTGCCATATACGGTCAAGATATCCATACTATCAGTGCTGCCCTATTCTCGCTTAACATACCCCATCCTGTGCATTCTTTAGATCCTCACTCATACCTATTACTTGTTGGCCTACGAAGGCCTGGTGTTAAAAGCTTGCAGTTTTGTAACACTTTTCTATAGTGGTTGTGATTTTATTAACTTAATTTTGGTATTGCCACGGAGCTCCAATGATAGCTCCTGTAAATATTCCATCTTCTGATATCTTTTAGTGAATTATACTATCTAGTGGGCAACATAAGTTTACCTCGCTCCCTTACCTTACTGGTAATTTTGAGAATATTCACTTTTCAACTTTCCTGTTCACCGGAGAGCAGCCACCCTTAGTCAGGTGTTGTTATCAAAGGTCAAAGTTACAGCCATCTTTTTATCCTCACGGTAGCACAAATGTGACAATATATATATATATATATATATATATATATATATATATATATATATATATATATATATATATATATATATATATATATATATATATATATATATATGAAATTTTTATCACACCGTGATTTATATACAATCATGAAGCTACAAATGTAAGCAATATCGAAATTCACACTACCTCGGTATATCTCCGTTGGAGAATTGTCGCGAAGGAATTTATATAAGTGATAAATGAATTGGAATCGTGGGGACCGAACCCATAAAAAGCCTATTCAGCGACTCCAGTTGAGCGTAAACCATTGAGCCATCAAAGAGGTATAAGTCTTTTGCCGAGAAATAAAAACACTGCTTTTACCCGTCGTGAAAGCGGGGAAAGTGTACTAGCCTCGACAATGACCCACCTCCGCCATGACAGTTCATTGGTACGTTTGGAACACGCAGCTCTTGTTATGAAATTTTTATCACACCGTGATTTATATACAAGTGAAGCTACAAATGTCGCTTAATATCGAAATTCACGCTACCTCGGTATATCTCCGTTGGAGAATTGTCGCCGAAGGGGAATTTATATAAGTGATAAATGGTGGAATCGTGGGGACACGAACCCGCGACGAAAGCCTATTCAGCGACTCCAGTTGGCGTAAACCATTGAGCCATCAAGAGGTATAAGTCTTTTGCCGAGATGTCGTACTGCTTTTACCCGTCGTGAGCGGGAAAGTGTACTAGCCTCGACAATGACCCACCTCCGCCATGACAGTTCATTAGTACGTTTGGAACACGCAGCTCTTGTTATGAAATTTTTATCACACCGTGATTTATATACAATCATGAAGCTACAAAGTCCGCACAATTCCCCAATCGAAATTCACGCTACCTCGGTATATCTCCGTTGGAGAATTGTCGATTTCCCGAAGGAATTTATATAAGTGATAAATGAATTGGAATCGTGGGGACTCACGAACCGATGACGAAAAGCCTATTCAGCGACTCCAGTTGGCGTAAACCATTGAGCCATCTTCAGATAGGTATAAGTCTTTTGCAGAGAGATGTCGTACTGCTTTTTTTTTAGCGGGGAAAGTGTACTAACCTCGACAATGACCCACCTCCGCCATGACAGTTCATTAATACGTTTGGAACACGCAGCTCTTGTTATGAAATTTTTATCACACCGTGATTTATATACAATCATGAAGCTACAAATGTCGCTTAATATCGAAATTCACGCTACCTCGGTATATCTCCGTTGGAGAATTGTCGCGAAGGGAATTTATATAAGTGATAAATGAATTGGAATCGTGGGGACACGAACCCCATGACAAAGCCTATTCAGCGACTCCAGTTAACGTAAACCATTGAGCCATCAAGAGAGGTATAAGTCTTTTGCCGAGATGTCGTACTGCTTTTTACCGTCGTGAGCGGGGAAAGTGTCCCCACGATTCCAATTCATTTATCACTTATATAAATTCCTTCGCGACAATTCTCCAACGGAGATATACCGAGGTAGCGTGAATTTCGATATTATTACATTTGTAGCTTCATGATTGTATATAAATCACGGTGTGATAAAAATTTCATAACAAGAGCTGCGTGTTCCAAACGTACCAATGAACTGTCATGGCGGAGGTGGGTCATTGTCGAGGCTAGTACACTTTCCCCGCTCACGACGGGTAAAAGCAGTACGACACCTCGGCAAAAGACTTATACTCTCTTGATGGCTCAATGGTTTACGTCAACTGGAGTCGCTGAATAGGCTTTCGTCGGGTTTGTCCCCACGATTCCAATTCATTTATCACTTATATAAATTCCCTTCGGCGACAATTCTCCAACGGAGATATACCGAGGTAGCGTGAATTTCGATATTGCGACATTTGTAGCTTCATGATTGTATATAAATCACGGTGTGATAAAAATTTCATAACAAGAGCTGCGTGTTCCAAACGTACCAATGAACTGTCATGGCGGAGGTGGGTCATTGTTGAGGCTAGTACACTTTCCCGCTCACGACGGGTAAAAGCAGTACGACATCTCGGCAAAAGACTTATACCTCTCTTGATGGCTCAATGGTTTACGTCAACTGGAGTCGCTGAATAGGCTTTCGTCATTGCGGTTCGTGTCCCCACGATTCCAATTCATTTATCACTTATATAAATCCCCCTTCGGCGACAATTCTCCAACGGAGATATACCGAGGTAGCGTGAATTTCGATATTAAGCGACATTTGTAGCTTCATGATTGTATATAAATCACGGTGTGATAAAAATTTCATAACAAGAGCTGCGTGTTCCAAACGTACCAATGAACTGTCATGGCGGAGGTGGGTCATTGTCGAGGCTAGTACACTTTCCCGCTCACGACGGGTAAAAGCAGTACGACATCTCGGCAAAAGACTTATACCTCTCTTGATGGCTCAATGGTTTACGTCAACTGGAGTCGCTGAATAGGCTTTGTCGCGGGTTCGTGTCCCCACGATTCCAATTCATTTATCACTTATATAAATTCCCCTTCGCGACAATTCTCCAACGGAGATATACCGAGGTAGCGTGAATTTCGATATTGCGACATTTGTAGCTTCATGATTGTATATAAATCACGGTGTGATAAAAATTTCATAACAAGAGCTGCGTGTTCCAAACGTGCCAATGAACTGTCATGGCGGAGGTGGGTCATTGTCGAGGCTAGTACACTTTCCCGCTCACGACGGGTAAAAGCAGTACGACATCTCGGCAAAAGACTTATACCTCTCTTGATGGCTCAATGGTTTACGTCAACTGGAGTCGCTGAATAGGCTTTTGTCGCGGGTTCGTGTCCCCACGATTCCAATTCATTTATCACTTATATAAATTCCTTCGGCGACAATTCTCCAACGGAGATATACCGAGGTAGCGTGAATTTCGATATTAAAGCGACATTTGTAGCTTCATGATTGTATATAAATCACGGTGTGATAAAAATTTCATAACAAGAGCTGCGTGTTCCAAACGTACCAATGAACTGTCATGGCGGAGGTGGGTCATTGTCGAGGCTAGTACACTTTCCCGCGCTCACGACGGGTAAAAGCAGTACGACATCTCGGCAAAAGACTTATACTCTCTTGATGGCTCAATGGTTTACGTCAACTGGAGTCGCTGAATAGGCTTTCGTCGCGGGTTCGTGTCCCCACGATTCCAATTCATTTATCACTTATATAAATTCCCCTTCGCGACAATTCTCCAACGGAGATATACCGAGGTAGCGTGAATTTCGATATTAAGCGACATTTGTAGCTTCATGATTGTATATATATATATATATATATATATATATATGTATATATGTATATATATATATATATATATATATATATATATATATATATATACACATATATATGTGTGTGTTACTTATACACACACACACACACACACACACACACACACACACATATATATATATATATATATATATATATATATATATATATATATATATATATATATATATATATATATATATATATTATATGTTTATTTCAGGGCTGAAGTATTATTGTTCTTTTGGTTATTGGTATGAAAGTATGTAATATACTTTTTTCCTTGAAATTTCCGCACTGAATTCTTCAAAGGCTTGTCGTTAAAGAGTTCACAAGGTGTTCCGAGGCAGGGTTGCACAAGAGACTTTCTCCATTACTGAAGCAGAGCCATGAAAATACAAGATTTCCCAAGAAATTGATTCAGAATCAAAGTCGCTTTGATTGACTTCCCTGTGAAGCCTCATTAAAGATGCGGCTATGAAAGGTGATGGTGCACAGTTCAGCACCTTCACGTAATTATCATCGTTTTTCAGAAATAGCAGTTTAATGTTTTTATTATAATGCTGAAAACGTAAGTGGATACCATTCATTAATGGGGTTTCTTGTTAATTTTTTTCACACCTTACAAAGTGCATACATGATGGGAAACCTCCTGACTCGGCATTTTGTTTTAGTAGCCGGGCTGATTGCTTCTTTTGTATCAGAATAATGCAATTTTCACTGTCTGTGACTAACAACAGTTTTTCACATTGTGGTTAAGCATCAATTTTCATTCCAGTATCAGATAACTGATACTACTTCAATGTGCATCGAGGCTTTAGCATAAGTTGATGAAGAGACTTTCACTACCACATTTAATTATTTTTCCAAAAGGTACCCCTCCCCCCAAATAAATATTCATATGTGATTATAGCTCAAACAGTCATTATTGTATCTGCTATATGGGTTCGTAATAATAAAGTTAAAGCTTTATTAGTACTGGTTATTGTACAGCGCCTCCCCGCACTCGTTAGAGGAAGAACGTGTAAAAAAAAAAGAAAAACGCAGCGGCATAAACATTTAAAAACAGAGGGGAAGGAAGCACGCAGCTCTTTTGCTTTTCATCGAAAGAACAAGCACACTGTTCGTTAATACTGATAATTAGGGTACTGTATAGGCTAAGACGGCCATAGCTTTTAGTTTTTATAACGTTACCTAAGTGAAATAATTGTTTACAGCTTTTTGGAAACTCATATGGTAAACTGGTAACCTTTTATTTTGTGTTTATTTTTGGGAGGAAGAGGCCTGGGGTGTTGGTGGAGAAGCCTTTGTACGAATATTTAATTAGTGGTCAAAGTGAAAATACGTTCTTCAATATCCGTCATGGACTGTTATGATGAAAATTTCTAATGAAGAACGTGGAATATTGCATATTCATAAATTTCCGGCATAGCAATACAATAATAATGTTTTCGCTGCTGTGGAAACCGTGCAAATATTTAACTTGTAGCGGGCATTGAAATTCATTCAAGTAATATTGTCGTCAATTCCACTTCCTTTAACTAAACGCCCTTCCATAGCACAAGACGAAGGGCACTATTTCAGTTGAGCCACTACCTCAAGTATTCTTGTTTAAGGCGAGTACTTATTAAGCACATGTTGAGTAGTTTTTGGAACTAAGTTTCCCCTTTTTTGAAGACGAGGACGTTATTTTCATATATAAGTCATAAGTGACTTGTAGGTAATATTTATTTTTAACGCCCTTAATTGCTGGATGGTATCATCCATTAACAAACCTGGAACAGTTGTGAATGTTTGCCTGCATTCTTTGCGAAATTCAGGACCACAAACCGACAGTTAGTCATCACTCAAGGAGTGTCCAAATTTATTTATGAATTTTCTTTCTAATTTTGCTGGAGTTCACTTCTATGAGGTGAAGTAAATCGCTGACGCTCAATCTCAAAAGAATTCAACTAACATCGACAAAGTAGGTAATTTAGTTTTGTTAAAATGTGTTTAAAATTTCTACTGTACATATCTTCTACTTTTGACGTCAAGACGATTAAAAATTAAAAGTAACAAATTCCGTGTGCTCCTGTTTTATAAGCCCCAAACCCTAATGAATTTTCATACTCGTATATGAAAACTGAATTCACAGAGTTTCTTGCGGGCTATGGAATCATGTACAGAACAGTGAACAACCGTAAACAACCGTAAAGGTATTTTAAGGCTTAAATAAAAACCGTAATAAAACATAATTCAGTAATCATGGAGAGCGTATTTTGTATAATTTAGGAAGAGTGGTGTTGATTAAGAGTAAGTTAAAACCGAGATACTCATGAGTTTGATGCTAAAGAGTCTTTCCTAGGGAGAATTAATAGCACTCAACGAAGAATGCATTGGAAAGATGAGGAATAAATTGGATAAGCCCGAACAAATAATAGGAATAAAAATTCATCTTTTTCATATACGCATACTTCAGTAGAAATTGCTTAATTGCCAGTGTGTCAGAAAAAAAATATATTCACTAGCGTTCTTGTTTTTTAAATTGAATCGTGAGGGGAATGAAAAAAGGTAAAACAGTGTACTGGTTTGACTTAGGACTGGTTAAAGGAACCTTGTTATATTTGGGAATTTTTTAATCATAAAATGAGAAATGTTGAGAAACAAAAAAAAAATCACACAAACATGTAAGCAAATCACCACGAATCTCGGTTGGGATCTGTAATGAAATTAATTGCCTTAAATCGATTTTCTTGCTCCGAATAATTACGTGCACATCAACCAAGTTTTTCGAAATCGCAATGCTAAATTGCTCTTGTTATGCTAATTTTATTTACTCGCTCTAATTAGTACATTGAATGTTTACTGTTGGCGCATGCACAAAACGCATAACTTATCACACGCTATGCGACAGCGACAAATTGAATGTTGTCAGGCAAAGTACGAAGACTATTTTATGAACGAAATCGACTAAACTTTTTCTTCCTTCCATGTTTAAGCTTTTGGGCTTTTAATCTCCTTTGTTCCACGGTCTCATTGACCTTCACTCATTGTTTTCATAATGAGGATTTTCGTGCCCTTAGGACAGGAGTGAGCTTCCTTTGTATCTAAAGAATCGAAGTGTTTCATGCATAAAATGGCTCTCTCTCTCTCTCTCTCTCTCTCTCTCTCTCTCTCTCTCTCTCTCTCTCTCTCTCTCTCTCTCTCTCTCTCTTTTATTGGAAAATATATTCATACTTTCATTTAGCATTAACCTTGTAATCTTGCTCAAAACGGTTGATATTTTTCATGACGATCATGGCCATATCCGTCAAATATTGTCTTCTGTTACTCAATATATGTTATGCCCTAAACCAAGGTCAGATAGGGTCATAATCTCTTTCTACATCTGTTTTAAGAACATTGTCATATCATCTTGTGTCTCTAAGATTCGCCGGTAGCAATGGCCAGGATTGGGTCAGCACATTCTTTCTCTCTCGTCGACTCCTCTTACTGTATCTATCCTCAAACAAAGGCTTACTGGATTAAAATACTGAGATACAAAACTAGACTTTATTTGTAAAATTAACGAAAGCATTTCAGCAAAAGCTACGGTCATGAAATGGAGCTTCTCACACCTCACAAAAATGGAAGTCATAACTAGAGGAAACTCAGACTCACAATCGACCGAATTAATGATTCTAGGCTAACCAATACTAGTGACTAACACCCCGGTCACCTAACAAAATAGAAAGGTCATGATTACTCTAGACCAAAATAAATGTCATATAGTATGTTAAAAAAAAAAAGAACACCACTTCCAATATATACGTCCTCACAGGACTCAACCAGAATTCCTGTTAAAAGAAACATAGCTTATATTAAAAACCTGAAATGGTGCATATAAATTAAACACCTAAAACGGAAAAATGCATAATGGAGAACAGAATGGTTTCACTACAACGTAAAATAGGTATTCCACATAATGTCTGAGCTCTTCATTGGGTGAGTCGGTAGAGCTGCGGACTGTCACTCGATGGGCCGGAGTTCAATTCTCCGGCCGGCTGATGAAGAGTTAGAGGAATTTATCTCTGGTGACAGAAATTCATTTCTTGCTATAATGTGGTTCGGATTCCACAATAAGCTGTAGGTCCCGTTGCTAAGTAACCAATTGGTTGTTAGCCACGTCAAATAAGTCTAATCCTTCGGGGCAGCCCTAGGAGAGCTGTTAATCAGCTCAGTGGTCTGGTAAAACTAAGGTTTACTTAACTTTTTTTCACATAATGTCTGAAAAAGATATGTGTTAATGAGTTATCTGACACTCTATGGCCATCGGAAACCGTTCCTCACAGTGGCTGTTCTTATTCACTAGCACAGCTCAAAAGAGCGATCACACCAGCCGCAAATCGAAGCGAATACCCTTTCTACGGTTCCTCTGTAATATACAGTACACATTAGAGAGTGCACGTATGCACACGTTCACTTGGTAACCCCTCCCTTGAAACGCGACGTTACCGTCAAGTTCAATGTTCAAAGAACCCCGCCCTCTGAATCCAGAGATATTACAAAGCTTCCATCAATCTATCACATTGTCCCCATGCATCTTGGCCATGATCGGAAGGCAGAAATGAGCACGTCAGATACCGCTATCTCTAACTGCGGAAAATAACGTCAACATAAAGGCCACCTGCACCGGACACACGTTTTCAAAGCCCAGCAATTAAGTCAGTCAAATTCTTAATATATATATTGTTAGGTTTTTAGTATCAACTATACCGTGTTAAAAAAAATGTTGGGATCTATACATACAGAATATTCATGAAACCAGTTATTGCAGTAATTCTGATTCCCATTCAGAAAAATATTTGCCCCAAAATTCAGAAATAAAAAGTTAGTGTCTTGAGACCCTCATTTAAAAAATGGTTAGAATCTCAGTTCAAGCACATGCATAAGAGGCCTTTCATTCTATACGTAATTGGGTCAGATATCTTCAACTTATTTGTACCCTTACTATTCCTGTGATGATATGATCTCATACAACAAAAAAAGTAAGTAAATCAATAAACGAGAAGCATTTAGAATAATATGCACTCTGACCATACAAACAAGTACCAAAGATGTAAGCTGTCTTTGTCATTGAGGAAATGGCCTTCAACCTGGCCATAAAACTGTATAGACCATGGGCCACCAAGAGCCCCCCCCCAACCCTTGGGGATTTTATGGGATGACCATTTTCATAATCCTTGTGTTATTAACTAATGGATTTTAGTTGTATGCCAAAAGTTATCCTGTGCTTTTACCGATTACCACCATATTAAACAGGATAACGTTTTTCTTTCTTGTTGTAGGCTGTTTGCTCAGTGACAAGAATAAGCAAAGCCTTACTCTTTTCCTTCTAAATGAATGGAAGCAAGACAAATATGCTAGGATGTTATAGGGAGAAAAATATACTTTGCTTATGGAGATAAATGCAACTGTTTGACAACCACTGATGGACAGCATGCAATTAATGAAGATATTGAAGAACTTAGATCCTGCCAAGAAGAAGCAGCCACTAAAATTGTGCTCCATTTCTTGCACACTGTAGCTCAAAGCTCGCTTGATTCAACTATAACTGTACGGTCACCTGACACTGACGTTTTTATTCTCCTTCTTAAACATGCTCAGAAAATAACACAGACTGTTTTGTTTGATACTGGAGTAGGCAATAAAAGACGACTGATGGATATTCAAAGTGTCATCCAAGATGTTGGAAAAGAAATTTGCTGTGTTCTTCCATCCTTGGACGCATTTAGTGGCTGTGATACGACAAGTGCGTTTGTCAGAAAGGGTAAAATTGCCATTATTAAAACCCTTAGCATTTAGAGTTCGTTGATACATTTGCCCAATTAGGAATCTCAAGTGAAATCCAGATCATGTTCTATCCGAGCTGGAACACTTTGCATGCCTTCTCTATGGTGGATCGTCTAGGATAGACATCAACAAATTAAGACATGTGAAGTTCGTCCAGCGATTCGATCAGTATCAAGAAGTCAAAAGCACTAGTCACAAGCTATGATGGAGTGGAGATGGCCCACTTGCCACCTTGCAAGAATTCATTGAAAATGCCCATCAAAAGAGCGAATTATCAGACCCTTATTTGGAACCAGGCAGGCACAGCGAACCCAAATTCACCTTTGCCAGAACTTCATGGGTGGAAATTTTTAGATGGAAAGATAGAATTCAAATGGTCAGAAGGCGAACTCATGCCACAGGAACTAGTAGACGTGTTGGAGGAGCCCGAGAGAATGCGAGGTGATGATGATGAGCCTGAATTTGTTAATCTTGTAGAGTACATTTTTGAAAATGAAATTTAAAAGATTATTACCAGCTATGTTTATTCATAAAACTTGCAGTAAAAACAGCTCTTCTTTATTGTGAATTTGCATGAGAAATTTAAGATAAGGACGATTTTCATTCAGGAACTTGTGGTTCCAGTGCTGCTTGTTATTATGTTGAGTTATTATCTAAAAATATTCTCCATTAGTAAAATGACGTAAAAACTTAAATTTTCAATGGAAAGATTTTGTATTCTAACAGAATATACCTTGCATTTGAAATCAGTATTTTCTTTATTTTTAGGGGCCTTGCGCAAACTTCTTTGTCTTAAACTTTGATAAAAAAAAAGTTATGCCATCTTTTTAAAAAGGTATATAATTCGTAAATTTACAGTTCTTATAGAAACACGTACAAGTAATATTATATCTGTGTTGCTACTTGAGTAATTCAATGAGGCATCGGTAGAGAAAAAAACAAATTTCCTGAATTGTTCAGCACCAGTCTTGTAATTGAAAAACTAATTATGTCGTCATATGATATCAAATAATAATAATAACTGTAAATAATATCCAGAAGCTATTTAGGCTAGCTATGTAATTCATCTCCTATTTTTCCAGATCTTGTTATATTTAATAAATGCTATTATGATAAAATAATATCTTACATTTTATTACATTACATCATTATTTCAAACGATTATTCACTGACTTTGTAACGTGAGTGATATTAATGCTTAAACTCTGCGTGTATTTTCACTCTGGCAGTCAAAAGCAGCAGAGTTCAGGTGGCAGATAAGCAGGTTCTGCAATTATATAGCGTGGAGATTAAAAAAATCTGTATCAGCAAGAATCCCCAGTGGGTGGAGGGAGGAGGATTTCGGTGCCTAGCCCATGGACTAATATTAAAGGACGAGAACCTGTTCGATCGCTATTCTTCATAACCACTTCCATTTACTTTTTGATTATCAGTTTCTATCTTGATTGATGTTTGAAAAAGTCAAGGTAATTTTACATTAGGATTATAGAGAGGAAACTTTCCTCGGCTTGGCGGAGAAATGGAAAAGCTACCTGGGGAATGCTCGCCTCCTCCGCCTCTGACTACAAAAGGGGAAATTCTCTCTCTCTCTCTCTCTCTCTCTCTCTCTCTCTCTCTCTCTCTCTCTCTCTCTCTCTCTCTCTCTCTCTCTCTCCGTGGAGACTTAAGACCAGCATAGACGAATTGGGCGGGCTTTCAGACTGAAAGGAAGGAAACTTTATTCCAGCTGCATCGTGCCATTCTTTGGTCAGAATGAACGCACTTGAAGGACTTTGGATACTTTACAGCGTGAGAATCCAGTTTCGTAAACTTAATGGGTTCAATTATCAATATTTTTAGTCAATTTGGTCATAAGCCGGTGCCACTCTCAAAAGTAATAATTTGCATCTTTATACCTGTTGAAAGACGCTGTATGGAAATTAGCATCGTTTTGCCGCAGTGGAAACAAAGTTTCTTATTCTTCCTCTGATAGCAGTGGTCGTCTACAGACTTTACCCTCGACATTTACAAGGGGCGGGGCGGGAGGGGATAGAAGAGAGAGAGAGAGAGAGAGAGAGAGAGAGAGAGAGAGGTTTTATTTCGATGGCTGGGACTGTATTCAGTTTCCTCTCTAGTGGTGATTTTTGTGTCGATGTAGTTACAAGAAAGTACAGGTAAAGGTAACTGGTTGAATTGTTAGTGTCACATTGTGAACCCCTTCGTATACAGTGCTTTTTACTTGCGTAAACTGAGCTAGAATTTAAGTTACAATATATACAGTGCATAGGTGATTTCAGCCAATACTTTTGGTATAATGACTTTTTTTTTTACTTTTTCAGAATACAACTTTATATGATTTTTATAATTATTATTCAGAAAATATGAGTACTTTTTTAGTGTGTCTGAGGAAAAGCAGCTTATACTTTTGATTTCTAGTTATGTATTTTCCCTCAGTATAAACTTTGTCGCCGCTGTTCGTGAATACGATTGGCAGCAGACGAATTTCCCGAGGCTGAACGAATCCTTTTCGCAGTTTTATGTTTTGCCACATGTTTGCAGTCGCTGTTGCGAAAAAGCTCATTGCATCCGGTTGTAACACCAATAACCGATAGCCAAGAGGACTGCCTTATTTTGCGACATAGCTATTAGATATTCGTAATTCTTTCCTAAGTGTCTTTGCTTTTTCCGTATTGGGTAGGCTGGAACTCTTTTGCTGTCTGTCCAACAATTTTGCTTTAAAGTTTCCAGACGGTTCTTGCTTACTTTGGCACGGTAAATCCTATTAATGATTACTCTTAAGTAATATCGGATCTCCATCTATGAACCCACAATCCCCCGAAACGCTGCCTATTCAAGATAGTTGAACAGATCAGCATTTTTATCATTTTAAGAAACTTTCAGCCTTTCCATTGGTGGATAGTCTCGTACCTTTTACTGGATTACTTCGAGTTTTTCCTTCTACTAATTAATTATGTGTATTGTACAAGTAGCTAACGTGTGGTGTATAAATGCTTCTTCCAGTCTTAGGGATTTTTCTGATAATTAATAGGTTTCGGTTGCGGTGGTAAGAAGTGGTACTGCATAGACATTGCTGCCTTTGGAACTACCGATAACCTTTACTAGTAATCCCAAAGCAGAGGAGCTCCTTATGGCGGGTCATAGATCTTTTGGTGAGCCAAAGAAGTGTTGATTATGTTTTCTGTCAAATTAGAATCGTAACTTCTTTTTTGCGTTATTTGAGATGTAAGACTGTTTGTGTGGGAGAAAATATGGCTTTATAGGTGGGGTTTTCTTATTTTCAAAATCATTGTATTACTTTTATCAATTTCATGATCTCCCGAAAAAATTTTTTGTATATATGTCTGTCAGAAGATTTATTTCTGGATTTAACTCTGAAAGTTTCAGTTCGTTTCTACACTTCCTTCCTTGTTCTTCTCTTGTATTATACTGCCACTGACTTTTATGCTCTCCTCGACATAATGGATATATCGTAAGTGTCAGGCTAGTGGATAAGCAGTTCGTCCATTTTATGCCGTATTTTCTGTTTGGGAACTATTACGGGAAATGCTTACCCTATAGCATAGGGGAATGCCTTTCTCATAAAAAGTAGTGCTCAGGAACAAAAAGGTTTTGTATATGGATGAAAGTTATGTATGTTATTCTCTACATAAGGAATTCCGTATGATTTTCTCATTACCATATATGTTAATTTCTTTATAAATAAAGCTTCGATTTAAGTGAAGCATTATTGCATAGAAATAAGCTTCGCTCTCTCTCTCTCTCTCTCTCTCTCTCTCTCTCTCTCTCTCTCTCTCTCTCTCTCTCTCTCTCATTTTCATACTGAGGTCAATATTTGCTTCTTTTATTGCCTGAATTGAAATGCTTGCAGTCACACCTTTTCCCCTCACCACCACTCCAATTTGGTTCCCAGTGGATCATCATTTTTTGCTGAAGGTGTGAAGGACTCTTTTCGGGGAAGGTGAGAAATGAGGCTTACTGAGTCTTAGTTAAAAGAACATTTATTATTTAATAATGAGGTAATAAGCTTCTGGGGATGAAATCCAAAACAAAATGGTAATAAATCATAACTAACTGCCTTTCAGCCCTTTCCAAATAGTTCTCCGAGAACATCTAGACACTTCTGCAAAGTTCTAGAAGCATTTCATGATATCCAAGCAAAAGATTTTTATCATTTTTATTTAAACGTTGCGCACAAAACGAACTCCATACGGCGGGGGTGGGGGTGGCGGTGCTATCACCTATAGATAGAGGTAAAAGTCAGATGGTGCAATGTCAAGAGAACAGTTCAGCTGTAACATCTCTTGACAGCGCTATCACCTATAGATAGAGGTAAAAGTCAGATGGTGCAATGTCAAGAGAACAGTTCAGCTGTAACATCTCTTGACAGCGCTATCACCTATAGATAGAGGTAAAAGTCAGATGGTGCAATGTCAAGAGAACAGTTCAGCTGTAACATCTCTTGACATTCCGTGGCATGTGGGCACGGGCATTGTCGTGGGGCAAGAGGGAGGACCTTATTCAATTTTTCAATTCGTTCTTCGCGAACTGACTGGCGCAGACTCCGTAGAAAGTCCGCCTGAAACAGAGTTCCCTGTTTTCATGGCTTGGAATTAAGAATTTTCTTTATTCATTTCAGTTTCTCTTTTGTTAACCCAAAACCCCTCACACGAGATACATTTCAGAGAGCGTTCGAAATGAAAAATACGAAATGAAACCGATTAATAAAGAATCTCCCTTGAAGACTATTTATCCCGCCAGCCCTTCAGGTAACACTCGTTGATGAACATCGATGGTTTAGCTTCCTGACACGAGTTTTGTAGTTCTTTCCTTTCTTTTAAGATTTCTCTCTTTATGATTATCGGATTTAGAAATGACGACTTATTAAGCATATATCCTTGTATTTTGGTCAAAGATTTAGTATTTATTATTATTATATATATATATATATATATATATATATATATATATATATATATATATATATATATATATATATTGTTACGAAGTGATCAAACACCTGGTTATTACACAAATAGGTCAACAAATCTGTTGTACAAATGATAATACCAAAAGTTACCTCACATCGGTTACCTCACATCGACCAGATACTTGAAACCTCATAACAAAGAGTCGACTGAATTTCTAAAGGTACAATGATCCCATAAACTTGCTTATCACTGGAGAAAATCAATGTAATTTTATCAAGTTATGGATGAGGTAACAGTTATTAAGTTATATCGAGATTAGTGGAATATGGGTTTCACTTCAACCAGCACTGTAGCTGTCTCTCTGGTTCTATTTTACCTAGATAAGTCTCAGGTGAACAAACAGATAAATCACTTACCTTATACACACTCATTAATGTCTGTAAGTACTGGTGATGAAAATGAAACGCTATGTTTTAAAAACTTTAAACAAACAGGTTTATTTCTAAGTTCAAAAGTTATATGTAAAGTTCACAACCTCAAAAGATTTACCATTAATTGACAACAGTGTAAGATTTAAGTATCTCTTAATCAAGTTTAATTCACAAAACTTTAATTTATCAAGAAAACAATCTGATTATGTAAGAATCAAACTATTAACTATCACTTAAGTGCCAAGCATTTACCTGATTTAACAATTACAAACAGTCACCAAAATATTACTGATTGAAATCCACATAGCATTCTCCAAAATCTCTATAACAGGTAGGCACTAACAAAATATTAAGAAATCACCAGCAAAACACAGTAACAATAAAATCATAATAATGCGATAGCACAGACATATAAGAATGTGATATGCAAAAAATGGAAATACCACAATCACCAATAATGTGCTTAAAGATTATATCAATCTTTCACAGTAACCTTTACTTATAAAAAGAAAAGTTAAACTCACATCTTTCTAAGACTTATTCAAAAACAACAATTCTCTTTTACCAAGAATATCACTCAACAAAACTCAACAGTCACCACATTACCTTTTGTAAATATTACATCAATAGATATCGTCTCCTCAACACTTGCACAAAATAATATTACTGATCACCTTCTACAAAATTAACACACTCCTGGGGTGAGTTTAACAGAGCTTTACAACAGATATTTTTCTGTTATTCCCGTTATATATAATGGGACTATCGAGAGAGAGAGAGAGAGAGAGAGAGAGAGGGATATGTTTCTCTCAGGACCCTTCTTAGCAGACTACTGGTGTCTATAGAAGACACTGGCTTTTAAGTCTCGTAGGCTGAGAATACACATAGGGTGTTCACAGAGAATACACATGTATGAATACACATACACACACATATACAAAGTATATCAGTACACACGGTTGAGCTTCGAGGTGATACCACCCATATCTTTACATGATGGACATATCCTGTCCAGGGTTTAGCAAACCTTTTGTCAGCCTGACGCAGCTGGATAAACATTAGATACAAAATAACACCACTTATCTGCTGTTCCTCTTTCTCTCTTTCTCAGATTACGAACAGAATAGCATAGGCAGGGTTAATAATGATGGAATAAACATAGAACCAAAGATTTAACAGGAGGCTCACCGACTGGGTGACAGCTCGTCACAATAACATAAGTGAATTCTTTTTCCTTAACCACCTGAGTAAACATGGAAGCTAGCCTTTATTCTCTCTCTCTCGCCAGACAGGATGTGGCGATCTGATAAGCATTTCACAGTACTACTTTAAACACTAAACAAAATGGAAAAAATATGCCACAGAATCAAAAGTTTACACAATACACAACTTATCTGTAAGAAAAGGCATTTTAAAATCACGTCTTCACAACAAATGACGAATCTTGCAAGCAAAAAATCAAAAATTTTCACAGAGACATTATAAACACTTACAAAATGGTTATACAAATTACATCACCTATATAATATATATATATATATATATATATATATATATATATATATATATATATATATATATATATATATATATATATATATATATATATATATGTGTGTGTGTGTGTGTGTGTGTGTGTGTGTGTGTGTGTATATACATATATATATGAATTGTTATCACATCACCATGTTTATATACAAACATTAAGCTACAAATGTCGCTTAATATCTAGTTTGCGCTACTTGGGGAATACCACCGAAGGGGAATTATAAGTTATAAATTGATTAGTACCTACTAAGGAATTCAGAGCCGATGAAACACGGTTTTTCGGCAACACCTTTTTATCAAAGCATCGGATAACGGTGAAAGTTGGCAAGTGTATATTTTCTAACCCTACCTAATTTTTGCAAGTATTATCTAGTGCCTAAGTTCAATAATTCTGGTACTTGTCAGAGTAAAAGTGTGTTTCCTATGCCAGAGCCATCACAATCGCAGATAAGGGTTTTAAACACAATAGTGACGTTAACTATGGCGTCATGAGGCTCCACTCACAATGAAGAGAAGTTTACAGATGGGGAAAAGTCTCTTCAATGTGGCTCTGCCCACTTGCCGATGACATATTCACTAATTAATATTAGTACCCATCCTAGGATTCAGCAATATCAATGATAGCGAGCAGGATTGTCATCGTTCCTTTGACTGCATTATTATTCTCAATAATTTTATTATTTTATTATTATTATTATTATTATTATTATTATTATTATTATTATTATTATTATTATTATTATTATTATTATTATTTTGAAGTTTCATCGCAACTTCCACAGCAGTTGTTGGGACTAAGTTGTTAGCTTGGAATTCTCCCATTTTCTTGGTATTCGTGTTGTTTCTGCTTTACAAATAATTCAGTGTATGTAATTCATCCACATAGTGAACCAGCCTATAGCTCATTTGTTAGATCTATATCTATTCAGGGCGGGAATACAAAAAGACAATCCGTTTTGTTTTACCTCAGGTTTCGACACTACAGTATAGCCTTCTATTTGCAGCAAGTCAGATGCGGTCACTAGAAGCAGAATTCAAATTAAAAGCAAAGATACCTCATTTCCCTCAATTATTAGAGGTGTAAAAGTCAACGCCATTGTTTTATTTCAGTTAATGTAACCAATTGTTATTTTTCTTTGTTTTTTTTTTTATTTATATCATGCAGTACCCTAAACAGCGCTTGCATACTCGCTGCAAATAAAAGGTAATGGTAGGAGTCAAGATTTTGAGGGCAAGCTATTATTTACCTACTAATATCAATCAAAAATGCAACACGCTTTACATTGATATGCATGGAAAGGAAAATATATTGAAACCGGTTTGAATGAGGAGCATATTGCTATATCATTGTGTTTTAATAAATATGTTTTAGATGTACAAATAAAACGTCTAACAATATATAAAATTTATTTACAAAATGTCTTCATCGTCACTCTTGAGGAAGACATGATCATCCCCGTCCTCATCGTCGCTAGCAATGTCAATGATGACTGGTTCCAAACACATGGATATTTTCCGATTTCCAGTACCCCTCAAAATGACGGGATTGTTTCAAGGTCAATAGAAAGAGAAGGTCTGCTCACTTCCCCCCAAAATCCCCCATGTAGGCAGAGATTTGTCTACCTCCTTATTGCGACAGCCGGTGAATTACCGTAAAGAAAACGAAAAAAGGGACCTTGAGAAGGTACCTCTGAGATACGTCATCGCCTACGTAGTTACCCCAGGCGGGAGGCGACTCCACCCAATTGGGTAGGCCTTGTCTCTCTTGGCCTTGGATTGTCTAAAAGCTCCTACCCACACTTCAGGGGTGGCTAAGTAACTATTACTCACTATTGAAATGATTACCTATTCACGCTAGAGTAAGTCTTGCCATGGGTCTTTTCACTTGCATACAAAGTGGCAAGCCATAGCACAAATGCAGTCATGTAACCACAGGGACAATTCCATATCCTGCTGGCCATTATCGAATTTGTTGAAGCCTAGACTCACTGCCTACCTGGTGGATGGGCGGAGCCTCATGACGACATATTATGTTTACGTCGCGAGTGGTTTTAGGATCCTTGTCTGTGATTTTCTCGGTTCCGGCATGGGCGACTTCATTTTACTCTATAAATATCAAAACTATCGAACTTAGGTACCAAGTAATTCTTGCAAAAATTAGGTAGGGTTATGATAAAAAATACACTTGCAAACTTTCACTTTTATCTGATGCTTTGACAAAAAGGTGTTGCCGTAAAACCGTGTTTCATCGGCTCTGAATCCCTTAGTAAGTGACTCGAACACTCGACAGCACCCTTCAGCGAATTCAAGTCGACGTTCAAAACCACTTGATGCAACATTTTCGTAGTGTAATGAATTAATTATTGAAAGATTGGCTTTTGTACTCGTTCCGTTGTCTGATTTTTTTTCTTTGCAATTTGAACCAAATTTTAGAAGAGCCACAGCGTAAGTTATTTTATATATATCGTGATTTTTTTTTTTCGTTTCTTGAAGGTTTTTAGTGTTTATGATTGGATTATACTGAAGGGTGGTTTTTCATGACGATTCTCGGTTTTTTGTTTGTTTGTTTTTCTCTTCCTTATTAATATGATTGATAAAAGCGGTAGATAAAAGCTACATCCATTCTGGTTATTTTTCACGTGGGAACCCAATGTTAGATAAGTTGTCCATTGTGTTCTACCGTACACGACATTTTGGTTTTTAATAATAATAATAATAATAATAATAATAATAATAATAATAATAATAATAATAATAATAATAATACTTCAACGGTTTTGTATTACGCTTTCAGTTTCCGGAGTTTGACTTCTGATTTCTCTCTACTTTATTGTTCTTCGTGTTATGTCTTTGGATGATAATCCTAACAGATCCCCTAATTCCGTGATCTTCCGTTCCTTCCCACGGGTCTTCACCTGGGTCCCATCACCTCTTTAACTGATGTACCACCCTCCTTCGCGTCGAGTTCCAAATCATTTGAGACCTCGATGTGTTTCCCAGCCTCTGGACGCTAGGTTTTTTCCAGGGCATTCCAGTCATGAAATTTTCAAGGAAATTTTAATTTCATACATATTCATAATGATGAAAATTGAATTATCGTCGTGTGATGTTAATTTTGGAATGAATTGGGATTAGTTGGGCATCTGAAACATGAAGCTATTTGAAGTCCAAACGGTAAATGAAAATATACTTAGTATTAGAATAGTGAGTGGGAAATAAATATCAAAAGAAAATAAACACAGAGAAGAAAGTTAGAATAAGATTGATAAAGTTTAGGAGGCCCTCAACCGGAAATCTTTAATGAAGCAACGAGTTTGGAAATGTTGAGGGAGGCTTCGACTCCCAGATCATTGAACTTGACAGAAATGAAGATTCTTGTTGTAAAATACTTTGATAAGGTTGGAATTTTTGTGATATATGTATACGTATGTATGTGTGTGTGTATGTATGTATGTATGTATATATATATATATATATATATATATATATATATATATATATATATATATATATATATGTATATATATATACATACATATATATATATATATATATATATATATATATATATATATATATATATATATATATATATATATATATATATATATATATATATATATATATATATATATATATATGGGGGTGTGTTAAGTGGGGCTAACTTTAATGTTCATATCATTTTAATCGTGTGAATATTTTTGTCATTGCTCTCTAAATATCTTTGAATATGGAAAATAAAGGGAAAGTGTATTCTCCTAATTCTAGACAACCATGGCAGAGACTTGGAAGCAACGCGCAAAGGAAGTTAAAGTTGAAAATAAAAGGCGACTAAAAGCGTGAAAATGCTCTTTTTCAGGTGAAGATTATTCGAACATCTCACTGTTTCTCATTGATTTGGTTGGAATTGTAATGGAAACTCGGATATAGATCCATTGCGCCTAAATCAAAATTAACTTGAATGTGACTTACTGCGAAATCGTATAATTCATACTGAGCGAAGAAGTAGATAAGTTTTTTTTTTGCGAAGACTTTCAAGAGCCATGATGATACAGTCCTCCTTTGCAACACCTTCCTTGGGTTTCTTCTCCTTCTGCTTGCAGTCCGATTATCTCCTTTACAAATGGTGAAGGAAAATCTGAGAACCGTAAAAACATGGGATTTAGGGACAAAGTCTCTTCGGAGTTATGAGTTATGCATGGCTTGGCTTTGCATGATGTTTTTGCTTTCATATGCGTTGCTTCTCAATTTTTTTCTAAGCCTCTTTTTTCACTTTTACGCCTAATCAGCCACTCTGCTGCTTTTTGTAAAAGAAAATTTCATTCTGTCATAACATATTCATGCTAACCCATCACATGGAGGGTTGGTTTATTACATAACTGTATTCGTCAGTGTATATTCGTTCCATTTATCTGTTGTTACCAGAGGTCAAGGGTCCATCACATATAAAACTTCAGTTATTTCGTCTTCTGAGTTCTTGTCCAAAAGAAGTGCAATGAATGCCCTGTTGGGGACCGTTAAAATTAGGTTGAGAGCAAATTTATGATGACTGTGCCCTGTGTCATAATTTTAATTCAG
>NC_089752.1:36211383-36216383 GCF_040412425.1 Macrobrachium rosenbergii
ATTGAGTCACATGTGTAATAAATAAAAGGAACTCCCCTGTGTTATCCGTTGCCGCCCAGAGTCAAGTAAGTATCCCCCAGACATTTTAGAAAAATATATATATATATATATATATATATATATATATATATATATATATATATATATATATATATATATATATATATCCCCCAGACATTCGTAGAAATATATATATATATATATATATATATATATATATATATATATATATATATATATATATATATATATATATATATATATATATATATATATATATATATATATATATATATATTATATAATATATATATATATATATATATATATATATATATATATATATATAATGTAGAATCTACTGGTCACTTTTTACCAGACACATATGTAATTCTAATAGCCAGAATGCCCTCTTAACTTCTCGAATTCTTCGCGCTTTTTCGGATATGCTTGTAACTACTAAGCTGAAATATCCAAACGAAAGAAGAATTTGAAGAGCCTGTGAACACCGGTCGCGGGAAGCGAACCCGCATTTCCATATTCACAGGGAGGTCGCGTTGCCGACCTGGCCACGAGAAGGATAAAAGTTAAGAGGGCATTGTGGCTGTTAGAATTACATATGTGTCTGGTAAAAATGACCAGTAGATTCTACATATATATTTCAGCCTAAAAAGCAGTAAAAACGATTGCCCACTTGGATACGATGGTGAGGATGGGTCTATTCCACCTCTAATAAATATATCTGAAAACGACAGGTATATGTATGTACGAGAGGTGATAGACTTTTATCCTTCTCGTGGCCAGGTCGGCAACGCGACCTCCTTGTGAATATGGAAATGCGGTTTCGCTTCCCGCGACCGGTGTTCACAGGCTCTTCAATTTCTTCTTTCGTTTGGATATTTCGGCCTAGTAGTTACAAGCATATCCGAAAAAACGCGAAGAATTCGACAAGTTAAGAGGGCACTGTGGCTATTAGAATTACTGTACATTTATATATATATATATATATATATATATATATATATATATATATATATATATATGTATACATAATATATATATTATATATAAATATATATATATATATATATATATATATATATATATATATATATATATATATAAATATATATATATATATATATATATATATATATATATATATATATATATATATATATATATATATATATATATATAGAAAAGAGAGGAGATTTCAAATAATGTCACTTAATATGATGAGATTTTTCAAAGCGATCTACCTCAACTGGGTTTAATTACATTATATTTCATCCACCATAACCTTTCTTCTCCCTATTATGATCATTAGTGAATTTTTAAAATGATGGTTCATTTTTTTAGATTTTTCTTCTGTCGGCTTTCAGCACCTGATTCAACTTTTTCATTTAAGGCCTGTCCACACTAGGAAACATTGTTTGGAAACAAAGTTTGCAAACTGTTTGGAAACAGTTTGCAAACAGTTTGGATATTGTTTGGAAACAAAGTTTGCAAACCGTTTGGAAACAGAGTAGAAACACTTTTTACCGTATACTTGTTTCTCATCCAGAATGGAAAACATTTAGTGTTTGTGTGTATATGTATATATACACATGTATAATGTACGTATATATATATATATATATATATATATATATGTATACGTGTATATGTGTGTATGTATAATAACATATGTGCACTTAAACATTCATACTTATACGTATGTATATATGTATATGTACATATATATACACGCCAGAAGCAAGTCAGCATGACAGGCTCCTTTTCCTAAAAACTTCCTCACCCATCTCTTTTTCTTTCTCTGATCCCTCCTTGAGTGCATTAAAACTGCCAAGTAAAGTACAGAGGCTACTGCACCAGCAGGCATCTTGACGACAACTGAGGTCTGGACAGGAAACATTGTTTGCAAAAAGTTTCCAAGCTGTTTGGAAACGGTTTCCAAACTGTTTACAAACAGTTTCCAAGAAACTGTTTTCAAACAGTTTCCAAGAAACTGTTTTCAAACAGTTTGCAAACTTTGTTTCCAAACAATGTTTCCTAGTTACGCTTTCCCACTCCGTTTGTTCCTAGGATAACAATCATGATCAAGATGAAACTGAAAAAGACAAGGCCAGTATATTGATTACACTCATGACTACGAAAACAAGTATCTCTCTCTCTCTCTCTCTCTCTCTCTCTCTCTCTCTCTCTCTCTCTCTCTCTCACACACACACGCACACACACACACACACACAAGTATGTGACAGAACGTTGTAGTTAGGTACATTATAATAATTATAATAACATATTGACGATATCATGTAGAGTTCAGACATGAATCTATCCCATACCCAATAATTATTCTCCACCGCTTATGCAAATTACATGAAGCACATGATTTTTCGACCTACAGTGTTAATGTGGTCTTCTTTCGAAATTTATAAAAAGGTGGTACCCGATTCAAGCGATGGAAAAGACTTATCTATAGCGTATCGTAGGAAACATTGTTTGGAAACAAAGTTTGCAAACTGTTTGCAAACAGTTTCTTGGAAACTGTTTGTAAACAGTTTAGAAACCGTTTCCAAACAGCTTGGAAACTGTTTGCAGACAATGTTTCCTGTCCAGACCTCAGTTGCCGTCAGGATGCCTAGCCTGCTGGTGCAGTAGCCTCTGTATTTTACTTGGCAGTTTTAATGCACTCAAGGAGGGATCAGAGAAAGAAAAAGAGATGGGTGAGGAAGTTTTTAGGAAAAGGAGCCTGTCATGCTGACTTGCTTCTGGGGTGTATGTATATGTACATATACATATACATATATATATATATATATATATATATATATATATATATATATATATATATATATATATATATATATATATATATATATATATATATATATATATATATATGTATAAGTATGAATGTTTAAGTGTATCTATGTAATTATATATACACATACATACACGTATACATAATACATATATATATATATGTGTGTGTGTGTACGTACATTATACATGTGTATATATACATATACACACAGAAACAGTAAATGTTTTCCATTCTGGATGGGAAACAAATATATGGTAAAAAGTGTTTCTAAACTGTTTCCAAACAGTTTCCAAACTGTTTGCAAACTTTGTTTCCAAACTGTTTGCAAACTGTTTCCAAACTGTTTGCAAACAGTTTGCAAACTTTGTTTCCAAACAATGTTTCCTAGTGTGGACAGGCCTGTTAACTTAGCACCTCCGTCGTTACATATCTCTAGGAATAGGCAAATAGCAGCTTTGCTTTTAAGGGATGTTTTGAAAGAGGTTGATGTATGTTTGGTTTGTTTGTTCTGAGGACGACCGCATGCTGTGCTTCAACTGTTGATCTTTTACCATCCTTCTGTAACTCGACGAAATGCAGCAACTTTGGCGTATAGTTAGATGAGAGGTCGTTTTGACCACAGCAGTATCTCGAAAACAAACACAACCCAGCATTGATGCAAGAGAAATACAAAGATAAAGCATTTGATATGATTATGAAAATAAACTAATATTCAGAAATAGATTTAAGAGGTGTCAGGTGTTTATAACTGTATGTGTGAAGAACATTGGTATTCAATCCAGATTCTGGGGCAACTTGCAAAGGAATTGTTGGATTTTAAAGCCTGACTCACTTCATTGTTTGTCCCCATATTGGTATATTTGTCAAGACATTCCTTTGTTCCTATCAATATCTGAATGGTTGGTCCCTCAGGTAGAGAACGAGATTGTTTTTTTTTTCTGGGGAAGATTGGGATGAAAATGTTATAACTGAACACGTACTGCATACATGGTTATAATTTTAATGTGATTTCCTTAGTTTTATGGCGTATGATAATACCGGGTCTGTTATACGTCAAGTTCTCTTCGTCCCTTGTAATTAAGGAAGAACTGAGCTTTTTATAGTTGTGTAATGATCGATTCCGTTGTTTCTTTTTGAAAGAAAAAATACTGGAATGATTTCTGTCTCCAGTGACACACTCTCTCTCTCTCTCTCTCTCTCTCTCTCTCTCTCTCTCTCTCTCTCTCTCTCTCTCTCTCTCTCTGTGCATTTTCCAGTTCAACGTTTCCTTAGTCTCATCTTTCTCTTCACGGATTAAGTATTTTCAGACTCTCTTGTCTCCTTTTATTCCTCCCCATACATTTTTGAGTGATGGGTATGTTACGATTATTAGTTGGCACAGATTTTAAGCTCCATTACGGAAATTATTTCTGTACCTCATGTGACTGAAAATGACCTTTCAATTCTACACCCAGTTCCTCATTATGATTAATATGTATTTTTTTTTTTGAACGAGTCATATACAAACAGCTGCATGTATGGGTTTTTCCTCCTCTGAAAAGAAGAGATTGTCTGCACATTGTTTAGAAGTTCTTAAAGTGAAATATCTCTATCAAAAAGTCAGTTTTACTGGCTGCTGACGATGCCAGGTTTTGGTTATGTTGCATCAGGACAAAAAGAGAGAGAGAGAGAGAGAGAGAGAGAGAGAGAGAGAGAGAGAGAGAGAGAGAGAGAGAGAAAGGATATGTAAGGATTATCTCTAGTATGTAATGTAATTTGGTGCTTATTTTTTTCCATATTTATGTTCTTGCAAGTTTTCTCAAAATTCTTCCCCCCCCCCATTTGCCTTCCTGTCTCCCTCTCCCCCTCTGCTTGCCTTTGTCCACTTACTTTGTTGATGTTTTTCTTCCTTGCGGGATGTCACATTTCCTGAAATTTCACGTTTTTTTTTCTTTTCCTTACTTAACGTGCATAAAAATATGATGAATTACTACTGGGGAATCTGCTCACGGTAATGACATCCCAACTGTACATTATCGTAATTTTTGTCTCTCTGCGCTGGGGAACAACCTGTAATTATCATGAAAGCCTCGGTAATCCTGTTTATATGTCATTTTAGAGCAGAAAGTGTAATGCTTTGAAAATTCGGAGCAGAAATGGTCGACAGAGTAGTTTCAGTTTTGACCCATGT
>NC_089752.1:36218883-36248883 GCF_040412425.1 Macrobrachium rosenbergii
ATTACATGGCGATGTGAAGTGAAAGGTTGCAAAGGACAGTTAAGTACCACGTTGGAATATGAAAGGAATAGAGATTGCACTGAGAAAGGAGAGCACCCGCATGCACCCATTCCTGTTAAAGTCAGCGAAGAAAGGGTTAAGATAAAGTCTGCAAAGGTACTGAAACAACACATGATCCACCAAGATGCATACTCCAAGATGCCATTGCTGGTCTGCCAAACAAACTTGCAGCAAAGATTGGATCAGGGGCAACTTTGAAACATACCCTACTTAGGAGGCGAAGACCTAGGGGGAACTACCCTCCACCCCCTCAATCAGCTGCATCCATCGTTATCCCGGAAACATTTTCCTGAATTCTGTACTAGTATAAACAGCCTCCACTCCCACGCGTATTACCAACAATGATTGCATAAATAACCTTTGAAGACGCACCTGTAGCGCACATGTAGCTGTTTGAACAAATGGTACTTTATAAGCAATTAATGCAAATATACATGATATTGACTTATCCCATTGAGTTTCTTCCCTTCCAAAGGTACACTGTATACAAGGCACATGGTGTAATAAGTGTAGGTGAATGGTAGCACTACACCTTGCCAATGTTGTCTATAATTCGATCTCACAAAGTCGAGATAATGAATTTGAATGCATAACGTTTTTACATCAGTTTAGTTAAGACATACTGTATATATACTTTTATGTTGTATGACTTTTTTAATATTTGTGAATACTAATAAGACAAATTAACCTATTGGCATTATGTTTAAGGTATATTCATTGATTACAACCCCCGTTTTTATTACCGATAAACATCCTCAGGAAAATGTGTCTGCCGTCTGGGCTAATGTTCATGATATGACCTGCCCATGCTCACTTTTTATTCCTAACCTTCATTAAAATGTCTCCAAAATTATAGTTTCCCAACTACTCTTGGCAGAAAATCCTGTCTCCTTCAAGACAGAGACACTCATGATGCTTCGCGTCTCTGAGGAGGCAGTACATCACCCAGATGACTGTACTTCACAATTGTGTAGTGGGCACCAATCACCACATTACTATAAATAAAATGACACTATTAATAACACATTAAATATGTAACTAAGCTATTTTTGGTTTCTTTTAGATACTTTTTCTTATTTATTGTCAACTCAAACATGCCCGCAGGCTCATCTAGGCATAGAAACATTAAAAATCAGGTACTGTGTTTCCTTTTATGACGGCTAGTTACAATAACAATTACACAATGAAAAATACATCTATATTAAAGAACTTCCTCAGTCAGACAGAGAGACAGAGACAGACAGACAGAAGGACAGACAGACAGACAGACAGACAGACAGAGACACACACAGACACAGACACAGACAGACGTACACACACACACACAACTGTAATAAGTTTCATGCTTGTGATCAATGTTAAGGCCTTGTGCTCTATTTTTCGACTTGTGATCAGAGACCAGTACCATGGGACTTGGCATTGGCCACATTGCTCTTAACATTATGGGCCAGGTTATGAGGACGTTTGGGCCTTGATGTGAGAGTTGACGGCCGAAGGGGCGAAGCCTGTTTATACTAGTAGAGACTTCAGGAAAATGCACCCCGGAATCCTTGTCGCCTACTTTCACGGGCGATAATTTTATTCTCCATGGCAGTGGCATAAGTGACGAGGAAAGGGTTATAATTCTCGGTACTAATGAAATTCTCTTCCCTGGCTGAGAGACAATCGTCACTGGTTAGCAGACGGAACAATCAAAACAGCTCCTAGTATTTTTTTGTTTTGTTTTTACAATTTACAAATTTTTACAGTGCATGCAATAATAAAGGAAAGTGTATTACCTTGCGTATATGTTTTACTCACAAATAAATGTGAAGAAAGTTACACAGTAGTATTCAACAAATTGAAATTACTAGAGCCTTTGCTAGACCCTATCTCCGTTTTGATAGACTTCGAAATTGCTTCAAGAAATGCAATAACAAGCGCATTCCCGCGCTCAAGCATAGCAGGATGTTTCCTCCATTTAGGAGAGAGTGGGACTAAGAGAAAAATATGTTAACGAAGAAAATGTTCGAACGTTATTCAAAATGATGACCTGCATAGCATTTCTCCCTACAGATGATGTCATAACAGAGTTTCAAGCCGTACGTGATTTGGAAAATTATATTGATCTTGACATTATTTTCGATTATTTCGAAGATAATTATATTGGCCGTCCAATGGCAAACAACCGTAGAAGAAGACCTAAATTTTCGTTATCTATGTGGAACGATTTTAGCAGTTTTCGGTTGGATCTCCTGCAAACAAATAATGCCGTAGAAGGGTGGCACACTGCTTACAAGGCAGTCTATCTTGTAGCCATCCGACAGTTTGTCTCTTAATAGAGGCTTTAAGAAAGGAAGAGAGTCTGCAAAAGTCGAAATGTTTGGGAATAATTTCAGGAGAACCCTAACAAAAAGAGGAAATACGAGAGCTTACAGAGAAGAATTAAAAGCACTGTTGAAACAGTGGCCGTCCAATGGCAAACAACCGTAGAAGAAGACCTAAATTTTTTGTTATCTATGTGGAACGTTTTTAGCAGCTTTCAGTTGGATCTCCCGCGAACAAATAATGCCGTAGAAGGGTGGCACACTGCTTTATAAGGCAGCCCATCTTTTAGTCACCCGACAGAAAGAAAGAGAGCCTGCAGAGGGCGAAATATTTGGGAATAATTTCAGGAGAACCCTAACAAAAAGAGGAAATACGAGAACTTACGAAGAAGAATTAAAAGCACTGTTGAAACAAGAGATTTAGAAATTCCTGATCATCTTTCTAGAATTTATGGTCTCTATTTTTAGATTTTTTTTTATTTAAAACGTTTGTAACTTTTGTTCTTTTTACAGTAATAAAGGTATATTTCTAGTATATTTTTATTTTTACCAACTCTTTCTAGTATAGTTTTATTTCTATCAACTTTGCTCAAAATGTCTTAAAATAAACGTTAGAGGTTCGCTAAAACTTATACCATCGCTCAATAGGAATCGCTTAAAATCTCATAATTTATTATATGCTCAAAATGACTTTGCTCAGTTTGACTTAGTTTAACTTGATCTAGCTCAAACGACTGGACACGATTCTTCTACTATAATTTTCATTCTTTCTGATATTTACGCATTTGCTATTGCATATTGTTCCCTCTCAGCCTTCGGCACTTCCTGCGTGACAGTTAAAGCGTTTTCTTTGCATCAAAGTGACACTAAGTTTGTCTTGCAGAATAGGCGTTTGATGTTGTGTGTCTACCTGTTCGCCCACGGTGCCAGTTCCTGAATTACTGACGTGGGAGGACACTTCAAGATTAATTCCTGAAGACTTATATGCCTACGTCTTAGAATTCTGTACATTTACTTATCTTTGGAGGTTCCCCCATAATGTAATTTTATGTCAGAGTATACTTAATTCTATAGTCTAGAAATTTCACCATAGATCGTAAAGTCTTTTGATTTTGGCACTATTTGTTTTGTGACTCACGTAATATCAGTGCCAAGGAGCTAGTGAGGAACTCCCTTTGCAATATCCTTCTGATCTTTGTAATAACACCTAATTAGTGAAGACTTTCATTTCTTTCAAAAACCATTTTAATGCACTGTTAACTAACTTCTTTTCATGAGCTTAACCAAGTAGTTAGATGAGTTTAGATTAGATTGTCTTTAGGGCTAGATAGACCAACCCTGGCTAGGCTCGTGAATATATATATATATATATATATATATATATATATATATATATATATATATATATATATATATATATATATATATATATATATATATATATATATATATTTATATCACAAATTCCATGTCAGAAGGTGAGTGAAAACCAGGATTTTGGACAATACTTTCGTAGTTATTCTACATTTTCAAGTTCACACTGAATACAAAAGAAGTTGACAGAGCTTTATATACAAAAACAGAAGGGAGGGGAGGCCGGGTTACAATTTTTTAATCTGGGCAGCATGTTCTTTAAACAAAAAAGGCAGGGACAAAGTATCAAGGGGTAATCCAGGGTCGAGATTAACATTCCTGGTGCAGTAGCTTCAATAAACACAGTCTCTAGAAGATTCCTTTTCCGATGGTCGTTCACCATGGAGATTATCGTTGGCTTATCCCAGTTCATCACATGGCCTGCCTTAAGCCAGTGATCTGCAATACCATTATTTGATAAGCCTCTTGAAATGGCATATTTGTGTTGGGCGCTTGCTAAAAGTGAGTAGCTGCCAACACAAATATGGCCATGTGATGAACTTGGATAGGTCAACAATAATCTGCAAAGTCAAGTACCATCAGAAAAGGAATCTGCTAGAGACTGCGTTTATTGAAGCTACATCCATCAGGAATGTTAATCTCCACCCTGGATTATCCCTTGATCCTTTGTCCCTGTCTTTTTTGTTTAAAGAACGTGCTGCCCAGATTAACAAAGTGTAACCCCGGCCCCATTCTGTTTTTGTATATAAAGATCTGTCAATTTCTTTTGTATTCCGTGTGAGCTTGAAAATGTAGAATAAACTATGAAAGTACTTGTTCAAAGTCCCGGTTTTCACTCACCTTCTGACGTGGATTTTGTGATATTCTCAAGCACTCATTCCTTCATGCTACATTGATATATATATATATATATATATATATATATATATATATATATATATATATATATATATATATATATATATATATATATATATATATATATATATATATATATAAATATATATATATATAAATATATATATATATATATATATATATATATATATATATATATATATATATATATATATATATATATATATATATATATATATATATATATATATATATATATATATATATATATATATATATATATAAATATATATATATATATATATATATATATATATATATATATATATATATATATATATTCCGTATTGTATTTTACTGCGAGTGTTCCTCAATTTACAAAGCAAACTTTTGTTTAATGAATAAGATGACCTTTATCCTCACGTTTCATGGGAGGTTTTTATTTACTATTTTCATTTTCCCAGGCTTTTTCACAAGTAGAAAGTCATTCTTTGATAATATTTAAATTATTTATGACAAGAAATCTGTAGCATCAAATTCAGACATGTTTAGATTTGTTTTTAGATGTGGCATAACACGCCCCCCCTCTAATATCTCATAAACGATTGGTTTTGTCTGATCTCTCAGCGTGTCTTTGTAAACTTTTTTTTACACTTACATAAAGTTGAGAGTAAACACCAATCGCCATTTTATGTAATACATAAAATTTGGTTGAGCTCATATTATATCTTCAGGTATATATTAAATGTAATAATTGTCAGTTTTCTCTTCAGCTTTTGTCATTAGCTTTTCTTTTCAGTAACCAAGACACATTTATCAGTACATATTTAGGAATGAGTTGGCAACTGAGAAACCTGAGTCTCTTATCTTCGTGGGACACGTTCCTGAACTTCCATTCCTCTTCCTTTTTTCTCCTGACGATTTACTGACGCCACTAATTGCTTAAGTCATTGAAACATTCCGGAAAACAGACTGTGTGTTTGTGTGAGAAAGACAGGCAGACACTAGCTTCCAGAAGCGAGTTATTTATAATATCTCCTGTACTGAATGTATTCTTACAAACATGGAGGTCTCCCTTATGGCATCCGTCCAATTGGCTTACCTGCCTTATCCTCGTGCTGCCTCTTTTCATTATAATAATGCCTTCTGTAGATAAAAAATGGAGCTATAGTAATCAGTTTAGAATGTCAACCATCTTACTAATTAAGGATAGTTCATCTCTCTCTCTCTCTCTCTCTCTCTCTCTCTCTCTCTCTCTCTCTCTCTCTCTCTCTCTCTCTCTCTCTCTCTCCTGTCCCTTTTATCCAGATAATACTGTTGTGACTGGCCCTTTTATCCAGGTGTTACTGTGGTGACTGTCCCTTTTATCCAGATACTAGCTGACAACCCGGCACTGCCCGGGAAAGCTCTGAATAACAACCGGTAAGCTCTCTCTCTCTCTCTCTCTCTCTCTCTCTCTCTCTCTCTCTCTCTCTCTCTCTCTCTTATCCCTAACACCCCCTCTACTCTCTCTCTCTCTCTCTCTCTCTCTCTCTCTCTCTCTCTCTCTCTCTCTCTCTCTCTCTCTGTTACCCCCTTCCCAACTCCCACCCCCTTTGGTGCCATTGATGTCTTACACGACAGTATTCCTTTCCAGATAGTAAGTCATATGTAGTATACCGAAGTTAGGTATGATCAATTCGTAAAGTTGCTAAGTCTACGGGAATAACCATCCCCGTTTCATTGGCAGAACCATCCCCGCTTCGGGGAAGCCCTTCCACCCCCACCCCTTCTGGTGCTAGTGATGTCTTACTCCCACAGTGTTCTTTTCGAGGTAGTATACCAAGTTTGGTTGAAATTGCTCAATGTGTTTCAGAGTGTATGTGGAACATACACACATACATACATCCATTTTATATATATATATATATATATATATATATATATATATATATATATATATATATATATATATATATATATATATAGGTTACTGTGGTGACTGTCCATTTTATCCAAATATTGCTGTGATGTCTGTCCTTTTTGTCCAGGTATTACTGTGGTGACTGAAACCCATTTTCAATAATATATTTCTATGGTCTCGAGTACATGAAATGGGGTATGATAAACCCGTAGTGTTTATTTACCACATAAGTTACAGTGGGATGGGTGAAGGGGATAGGGGAAGGAGAGGGGGCGGGGGTACGGGTTTGAAACTTATCCTCTTATCTGAGTTGGGTCAAATGATGGCCACGTGCCAAATTTTGTCTAGATTGGCCAAGGGTTCGGATTACCATAGCATACCAACATACAAACACTCACTTTTATATATACAGTATATATATATATATATATATATATATATATATATATATATATATATATATATATATATATATATATATATATATATATATGTGTGTGTGTGTGTGTGTGTGTGTGTGTGTAATATATATTTATATAATATATATATACATATATATATTATTTGTTTATGTATATTGGTGTTTATTTGTAGCTCATTCGCCAATAACCCAGGTCCCCGTGTAGGAGTAAATCCAGATTCAACTTTCATCCCCTGTCTGGAAATAAATTTTATCCGATTCAGCAGTAAACTAGAGCTTTATCAGCGGCTTTTGGCCCTGAATAGATGAGTTAACAAGTTACGACTACCTCTCCTAGCATACTGACACCGTGCGCGTGCTCTTGCCTTCTACTTTTCCATTAGATCGTCTCAGTATCTTGCTAGCACGTTCTAGGTTTCTCTTTCTTTTCATCCTTCCAGAATTGCAGAATTATGTACTCTTTTCCCCTACTCCAGTTTTGTTTCTACCAACATTTATTGTGCCTTTTTCAAGGCTTCCCTTTTTCCCATATAACTTGCTCTTGCTAACGTTCATTTGCAATTGTTCTTAAAATCTATATTGTTCTACATAAAGAATCTTGATTTATGTGTTTAGGATGAGGACTGTCGCATTTCATCTTGAATTTCACTTTCCTTCGCTCCGTATCGTTTTCCCTATTAAACTGTAAATCCAATAGGTCTGATTCACCTCCCCACTATCGCAAAACCCCAAGGCCTGGGATCTCTGAGGTTGTAAATAAATTATTCATGTCCCGTAATTCTTATTTAATTTCGTTGTATAATAACAAGCAAACTTTGTTAATTATCCAAGCACCTTTGAACTATCCAAGTGAATAATTGGTCTCTTTGTAATTTTGAACAATATGCTACTCTGCAATGAACTTATGACTGCCTCATCACAATGCTCATATTTTTTTCTCCCTTTTTCTAATTTTATCAGGTATTCTGACTTCTTATACATTATACTTGGCTCCCAGTGCCAAATATCTCTCTCTCTCTCTCTCTCTCTCTCTCTCTCTCTTTATAGTAAGTAAACAATCTCTGCATAAATGAGTACTGTCCAAGCTATGGGATAATTGCCGTAGGTTGGTGTCAGACTTGAGTTGCCGAGTGCAGTTAGCTTCCATAATTCATCCTGACATATACCGTAAACGAAATTATTTGAAAACACACATTCTTTGTCCATAATCTCAATCCTGGTAGTTTATTTGAGGGAAAAACGGGAAAGCCTTGAATTTGATATGGTAAATCTGAGGTTCCCTTCTTATTCTTAAAAAGTACCATAATTATTTTGTGAAAATGAACATATGTGAGTCTTAGCATACTCTCTCGACCTGTCGCGAGAGCAAAAACGCTCTCAAACGCATCATGTTACTAAAGAAGAAATATTAAGGTACACGAACAAATTCGTGGGTCCGTTAATGAAAATAAGCAACACTGTTCACTTGCTTTTTAATCCCAAAATCAAGTTAATTAAGTAGACAAAAGCCATCGAATTTACGACTATCGGAATCCTACTATCTATTTCAGGGACCGCGAGTAGATTTTCTCAAATATCTTTCAAACTAATTATTTGATCAAAATGGTACTTTGACAGTGTACAAGACACCTCCCGCTAATTTTTGGCAACACAGTGCAGTGTCAAATGGTTTTAGTTAAGGAGTTTACTCTTGACTTACATGGTGTTACCAAGCTTCGCCAAACTATGCATTCGAACATCCTTTATCCCCATCCCGTCCCTCCCTCTCCCTTCCCCTCCTCATCCCTCCCTCAGTCCACTTTCCCGGCCTCCCCATGTACGGCCCCCCCTCTTCCTGTCTATTGGGGATAGCGGACGTTCGATTGCATAGATCAGTCCTGCTGACTCATGCGACTTTGCCTTTAAAAGTCAAGAGTAAACGCCTTAACTAACACCATTTGACAATGCACTATATTACCAAAAATTAGCGGGAGGTGTCTTGTACACTGTGTCAAAGTACCATTTCGATCAAATAATTAGTTTGAAAGATATTTGAGAAAAACGATGACTCGCGGTCCCTGAAATGGATAGTAGACCGTCTCAAGTCTGAGCTCTTGATCCTTTTCCCAGGGCCCCCGTGAACACCTAATCCTCAAAATAATTAATGATCTTGGAATATTGCGTACCAGTGTCAAAAAAAAAATCTTTCTTGAGATTGGACCTTTTTCTCCTCCCTAAAGTCAGCCAGTATTATTACTTTTAGTTTCAGGATCTTTAATTTACGTGTTCATTAAGATGGTCCTTGTCTTTTCTTTAAATGTCATCTAGCAAAGTTTTTATTACGAGATTGTCGGTGGTGATTCTGAACTAAAGCATGTTTTCTGGTCATTTTTTTTTTTTTTAGTTCTGTTACTTTTATATGTTACAGTTACATCACCCCCACCCCTCCAAATTTCTAACCTCTAGATAGAAGAGTTAGTTGCAAAAATACGTATATAATCAAGATGGCGCTGTCGTTGTTGTTGGGTACCAGTTCATTTCTTCAACTGTATTATACAATTGTATATCCTGGAGACAGAGCTCCGTTTTCTTTTTCTATATAGAGTGAGTTTTCAATGCACATATACTGCCATCTAGCGTTAACATACTTTACACCAAGGGCCCAAATTTGTTATTTTTTTGTTTTAAAAATCCTTTGCACCGTATGGAATACAATAGTAGCAAAAGGCACATACTAAACATGTTCGCAGACATACTCAACAATAACCGGTAACAGAACACATATGCCAAGCATGTTCATGATAATAATCACACAAGCACGAACATACCGCTTTTCAGCTGTGCCACGTGTTGGCTAATTGGTGCAACATATGACATCAGGATGCTATTAGGTGCCAGAAAGTGTTCTAGTGTAAAACCGTGTTTTTCTAAAGTCTGACTGGAACTAAAATTTAGATAAGAAACAAGTAGCAATTTGTAAAACATTATTTAAGAAGAATGGGGTGTCCACAGCGGTCACTTTATTTCGCGTAATCCAAATTTTCAGGTGTAGTTCAAGAAGTAACATAAAAAAAAGTTAAGTGTATCTTAGTTTAACCAGACCACTGAGCTGATTAACAGCTCTCCTAGGGCTGGCCCGAAGGATTAGATTTATTTTACGTGGCTAGGAACCAATTGGTTACCTAGCAACGGGACCTACAGCTTACTGTGGAATCCGAACCACATTACAGCGAGAAATGAATTTCTATCACCAGAAATAAATTCCTCTTCATTGGCGGTCGGGGATTCGAACTCGCGCCAACAGAGTGGTAGCTGGGAACGGAACCCGCTCGCCCAACGAAGAACTTAAGAAGTAACATAAAATCATATTACCTGAGGTGGAAAGAATTTTAAGTAATTTCAGTTGTGCGATGAGTTTTGTCTATGACGACTGCAGTAAAGGATATCGAATGGAACTCGGCTATACTTATTGCCTGACCTGGTCCCAAAAAGTTTTAAGTTTCCTTGCATTTATTCGAAAAAATAGCGCAGATGAACGAAAAGTATGCCAGAATGATAAGTTAGTTATGTCTTGACGCGCTGGAACGATTTGAGAATAAAACAAATTCTGTATATAGATACTTAATGCATTTCTTGCTGTGTCAACAATAATAGTTCCTTTTTGGAATATTCAAGAGGTTTATATACATGTCAGTTTATATATTGACGAAAAGACACAGCAATATTTCATATTGATCTCTTTACGAGAACAATGTTTATTTCCCAAAATTATACTACATGAATTACGCGGTGCGTGTAATTTATTGTTCTTCAAAGCATTCAAATTTTGAAGATGGGAAGTAAATTACAAGTAAATAAATAGACCATTTTATGGCTCGACAGTTAACAAAAGCTCTCGTTTCATCAGTTCTAAAATTAGAGGAAATTTCGCGTGAAGAATGATCACTCCTCTTTATCCCTGTCAGAATGATGAATAGCAAGAACTGCGATGAAGTGCGAAATTGGAGACAAAGCGACGGCGGTAGTTAACTGAGAGGTAATGAAAATGCCAATCGGTGTCCTTCTTAAAGGTAATATAGTATCTATCTTTCGGGATATTGTTCAGACGCACCTTCAAAGATAAATCTGTCTTCTTTTAGTTTTCCGAAAAGGAAAACTATTAAGTTGGCTATTTGTCTGTCCGTCCGCACTTTTTCTGTCTGCCCTCAGATCTTAAAAACTAATGAGGCTAAAGGGCTGCAAATTGGTATGTTGATCATCCACACTTAAATCATCAAACATACCAAATTGCAGCCCTCTGGCCTCAGTATTTTTTAGTTTATTTAAGATTAAAGTTAGCCATGATCGTGCGTCTGGCACTTTAGAGGTGCAAACAACACAGGCCACCAACGGGCTGTGGCTGAAAGTTTCATGGGCCGCGGCTGACGGCAGAGAGTTTCATACAGCATTATACACTGTACAGAAAACTCGATTGCACCGTACAATCTTCGTCGCATTTTTACTTGTTTTTGGTTGTGCTGGAGTAAGTTTATCTTTTTCCAATTATTATTATTATTATTATTATTATTATTATTATTATTATTATTATCTTAAGGTTTTTTGCCAAATTTTGAATAATCTTGTGTCGTTTTCTGTGTATTTTGTTATTATTAGGTCTGAAAAGTTACTAAAGGTTCAAGAAACTTCATCATTATGATGCATCGACGAAGTAATACTGAACTGCGCCACAGAAATATTACAATCATACTTTTATTTTTCATTACATGCTATTTCTCTTATTTTGAGTGATGTTTTCAGAAATGGTTTTCCCTTCATTTGGCATTCTCAAAATTCCTGAAAATATTATAGTTGAGGAAGTTGACGTTAGATCGTTGTCCCTGGGGGCAACAGGTAGCACGAAATAAATACTGGGTTTTGATAAAGGAAATGTTTTAATCCGAAACGTACATCTTTCACATGTTGAGTGAGAGTGGAGCAGTCGAGAAGTAACGAAGGATGATGGTAAAGAAAAGGAATTACAGCGAATGAGAAGGCCCACTTGCTTTTTGCGTCACGATTTAAAGCTTTCCCTTCATTCTCCCCGGGTGTCGTTTGTCTTCCTTTTGCGTCGTAATTGAGTATTAACTAGTTGGCTATTTCTCTTGCGAATATTAACCACTATTGCGAACTAAGATGTCTTTAATTTAGTCAAGTAAGGTGAGACCTACGGGGATAATAATAATAATAATAATGTACAAATAGGAGAGGAAAGTTTTTCTCGTCCATCTGCCACTTGGAATCCTGCCTTGTCTTATTGTCTGCAGAAAAACAATAACAAGTTATGTCCTTTGCCCCCGACAGCTTGATTACCTCGAGTTCCCTTCTTTCAAAAAAGCAAATATCTGACTTCCAAGTGGTGGCAACATACCTCGATGATTGCGCATACGAGTGCATGTGTGTGTTTGTGTGTCCCTTTGGAAAAAGGAAATTTCTTAAAAGTTTTTTGTTAAAGACTAGTAAAAAAGGGGGATGTGGGAATAGTCTGCATTAATGCACTGCCCCTTCCCACATATCCGAAGACACTAGACCTCTATGGTTAAAGTTCCCGGCCTTCTGTCAATTCCGAGCTCCATTTTAACGTGGCCCAACACTAAAGGGGTAATTAAAACCCGTCACAGTTAAACAGCGTTACTATAAGGGATTCAGAGCCGATGAAACACGGTTTTTGGCAATACCTTTTTATCAAAGCATCGGACAAAGTTAAAAGTGGGAAAGTGTATATTTTATAACCCTACCTAATTTTTGCAAGTTATTTAGTACCTAAGTTCAATAGTTCTGGTACTTATCAGAGTAAAAGTGTGTTTCCTATGCCAGAGCCATCAAAATCGCAGGTAAGGGTTTTGAACACAATAGTGACGTTAACCTGTGACGTCATGAGGCTCCACCCACAGTGAAGAGACGTTTACATATTATGGGGAAAACGTCTCTTCGCTGTGGCTCTGTTCACTTGCCGATGACATATTCACTAATTAATATTAGTACCCATCCTAGGTCTCAGGGATATCAATGATGGCGAGCATTCTTAATAATTTTATTATTATTATTATTATTATTATTATTATTATTATTATTATTATTCACTTGCCGATGACATATTCACTAATTAATATTAGTACCCATCCTAGGTCTCAGGGATATCAATGATGGCGAGCATTCTTAATAATTTTTTATTATTATTATTATTATTATTATTATTATTATTATTATTATTATTATTATTATATTTAAAAAAAAATGGTTTGGTCGCAACTTCCACAACAGTTGTTGGGACTAAATTGTTAGCTTGGAATTCTTCCATTTTCTTGCTATTCGTATTGTTTCTACTCTACAGATAATTCATCCACATAATGAACCAGTCTATAGCTCTCTTGTTACATCTACTGTACATCTATTCAGGGCGGGAATACAAAAAGACAATCCTTTTTGTTTTACCTCAGGTTTCGACACTATAGCCTTCTATTTGCAGCAAGTCAGGGGCGGTCACTAGAAGTAGAATTCAAATGAAAAGCAATGATCCCTCATTTCCCTCAATTGTTAGAGGTGTAAAGGTCAACGTCATTGTTTTATTTAGTTAATGAAACCCATTGCTATTTTTCTTTGTTTTTTTATATTTATATCATACCCTGAACAGCGCCCGTATAACCTATTCGCTGCAAAAAAAAGGTAATGGTAGGAGTCAGGATTTTGAGGGTAAGCTATTATTTGCCTACTTATTAAAAATCAAATGTAACACGATTTATATTGATATGCATGGAAGGGAAAATATAGTGGAATCAGTTTGAATGAGGAACATACTGTTATAATCATTGTATTTCATAAATTTGTTTTAGGTGTACAAATAAAACGTCTAACACTATACATAATTTGTTTACAAAATGTCTTCATCGTCACTCCCGAGGAAGAGGTCATCATCGCCGTCCTCATCGTCGTTAGCGATGTCAATGATGACTGGTTCCCGAATTCACGGTGTGGATTCCACGCTCTCATGGATATTGTCCAACAGCTCATGCCCCCACTTCTGGGGTGGCCAGGTAACTGTTACCCATTATAGAAATAATTACCTATTCACGTTATAGTAAATCTTGTCACGGGTCTTCTCGCTTGTATACAAAGTGGCAAGCTGTAGCGCAAATGCAATCTTGCAACCATGGGGACAATTCCATATCATGCTGGCCATTATCGAATTTGTTGAAATCTAGACTGTAATCATTTTCATTCACCGCCTACCTGGTGGATGGGCGGAGCCTCATGACGTCATGTTACATTTACGTAACGAATTGTTTTAGGATCCTTGTCTGTGATTTTCTCGGTTCCGGCATCGGCGGCTTCATTTTACTCTATAAATATCCAAACTATCGAACTTTGGTACTAAATAATACTTGGAAAACTTAGGTAGGGCTATAAAATATACACTTGCCAACCTTCACCTTTGTCCGATGCTTTGATAAAAAGTTGTTGCCGAAAAACCGTGTTTCATCGCCTGTGAATGCCTTAGTAGGCGACGCGCAAGCATCTCAGACATTTTGTTCCGCAATGACTCATTCTTTCCCGTCATTTTCTTTGCCTGTATTTTGCCCAGCCTTGCCGCACCTCCAACCTATTTGGTATTAAGGTGGAATTATGAATAGGGGTATTTTTTTTCAGAATGTTTTAAACCAAGAGTCATTGAGGAATAGGAATTGTTTATCCACCCTCATATTTTCCCCTCTTTGTCTGAAGCCATTTTTCCAGGAAGACCGTTATTGTTTACGGTTGGAAAGTGAAAATTGCACGATCTTCAGACTTCCAGATGATTTAAGTAATTAGGGACGTGTTCATCTCCTGTCTGGAGACATTATGTTGTTTATTATGGACTTAGACATAATTAAGCTTTATATCAACCATACTTTTCTTCATCCCCTTAGATTATAAAATTTAAGAAAAATTAGGGTAATTAGGAGAGATCATTCGAAGGAAGAAAAAAAAAAATAATGTTGCGCACAGAATTTTGGAATAATTGTCGTTTCTTCTTAAAATATCAAAATTTTCCTCAAAATGCCATTCAAAATTTAGATTGGAATAGTACTGATGTTAATAATTACAGTATTTTTCTTCAAACTGAGTAAGAATAGTCGTTCGGTTAGTTTCTGGTAACGATTAAAATGCTGCAATTGGCTTGTGCTCATGTCTTACAGAGCAAGCCGTTCTTTCAATTTCTCCTTTTAGTTTATACGTTTTATTTACAACATCGTTGACTTTAGTTTTTACGATTATTGATTTTCCTCCAAAGTAGACCACTGCCGTGAGTTTTCCAGACTCTCTTTCTTAGTTCCCCTATGTTTATGTCTGTTTCTTAATTATCCTACAACTTATTTTACCTCCTCTTCATGTCCGTACCCCTTAATTTCCATGTCCCCTACTTTCGTTTTTGTTTTTTGTTGTTTTCTTCCATCTAGCCACCCTCCTAGCCTTTTTTCCACATTTTTAATCTCGTATTTTTGTCTTCTCATTTCACTGCTTAATGTCTCGTGTTTCTTAATTTTGTCCCATGAACCCTAATGTTTCTATCTTTTACGGCAGTTTTATTTTTCCTTGTTTTTCCTTGCTCCATTTCATGAGTATTTTCTATTGCCTTATTTTTGTTTCAGAAATGATATTGTTTCTGACTTCATTTATTAATATTCCTACATACTTGAGCTAGTATAAAATTCCGCATTTTTATGGTCACGTTTTTCTTTCAGTAAGCTCCGTAATTACCTCGCCATTTACATCAGAGGGACAGCCAGACGTGAAATGGAAGCGATTATATCTAAGCTTGTGAGTTTCCTGATATTTTCCTGATGGAAATTTGAAGGATCACTTATGTGCGTGAACAAGTTTATTTAATTAGGAATTCAAGAGCTAGAGACCTGAAATATTGTCGTTTATGAGAAAAAAGTAGAACTAATTATTTTACTCGACGTTGTTGAATAATACATCGTGCATGAGGTTTTACAAGAAGGATTTTATATTTTTATAACAACGTTTCAAGGGATTTTCACTTGTTAAATTGGACAAATCTTCTTCGAGTGAAGTGCCTCAAAAAGAAGAATGGAATAAGTTTTATACCCAAGAATTTAATTATCTTCTTGATAGAAGAAAAATAACTCCCTCTCTGATATCACTGCACAGCTGGGTTTCAGAGAGTAGGAAAATATTGGGGAATGTAAGTAGGATCAAAATCCTTTCCGGAGATCGTAAGCAACGGACGACACCAGGCCACATGCGAAGGAATCCTCATAAAGGAATCAAGAGGAACAAATGGACTAATTGATAACGAAAGGTCAGCTATATTCGGTATTATGGGATGTTTAGAAAAGATCGATTTTGCCTTGGCCAGTCAACCTTGACATCGATTTTGATTTCTCATTGTAAAAATATATGCAAAAACTAAACTCTCACCTAAGTTTTTTAAATCTAGCAGGATAATTTTCTCTTTCTTGCTGTTGTATAGCAGTCTCTCTCTCTCTCTCTCTCTCTCTCTCTCTCTCTCTCTCTCTCTCTCTCTCTCTCTCTCTCTCTCCTCTTTATTATTATGTTATCTTTAACCCTGGTCTAATGACGGTCCGGATACTGACATTGTAAATAGGTTTTTTATTACTTTTATTGAAGTTTCTAAAAGAATCATATATATATGTGGCTAAGATTTTTCAGACTCCACTTCATTGTCCTTATGACATAGTTGGTTGTGGAAAATTTTAAATATGTCGGTATATAGTGGTTTAGAAACTTAACTAGAAGAGCCGTGCTGGAAAACTTGTCATAGATGAAAAGTTTTCTGGTAAATGTTTGCATAGATGTAAAGAAAATATTAATAGCAATGATTTATATATTTTTTATTATCATCATCATCATTATTACCTGTCATTCTAGCCAGCTTCCCTTCATCATATTCTCTTGTCTTTGTTTTCCTGTTACCGACTTTTGAAAGAAAATACTCACAAAGCCGTTAATTAACTCGAGGAGCTTCGCTATATGACCTCTTTCAAGGTATAAGATCTACTTCTGCTGGAGCAGGCAATGACGCAGAATACCTAGAATATATCTTGTCATATGAAGACAAGGGAGCGTACCTAATTTTCCCTCCCGTAAGGGAACGTCCTTTTCAAGTCTATTTTATTTTTTGTTCATTTTTAGACCTCAGAGCGTTTATCAAATTATTCTTCCTTCTGTGTTCCTTTGTCACACATCTGTTTCTAACGTTATTTCCTGTTTGCCCACTAAATATTTTTTCGCTCCCGTCCACCCTTCTCACAAGAATTATGAAATACAACTGCAACCTTTTTAGTATCCTATTCACCTCAAAGAACCTTTCGACCTAGAGGGCACTTGTCATGAGGGGCAGTTTCTCCTTACTAGGTTGGAATCTGAAAGTGGGTGATAGCAGAAAAACAGTTGTTGCTGACATTCTAGGAATACCTCGTTATAACTGCATAAACTATCGCTCTCGCATGTTCACTCGCAAAAACGGTAGCAAAAACAATACCTACTTGCGGAGGTCATGAGAACGTTGGCTGAGAATGGTACTGTCAAATATTTTCAGGAAAGAGGAAAAGAACGAAGTAATATGAGCAACGGTTCCCATGTTCTCCTCTTTCCTCTTCCTCTTCTTCTTCTTCTTCTTCTTCTTCTTCTTCTTCTTCTTCTTCTTCTTCTTCTTCTTCTTCTTCTTCTTCTTCCATAACTTTTGCGGCATGGAATCAAAGGGAAATATTGAACAATAATTCCTGAGAAATGAGCTGGAACTGTGAGGAAGAGAGAAATGTTATCTGATTAGATATTTCGAATAACTTTAGAACTTTTTCTGTGGGTATGTAAATGCCTTAAAATTCAAGGAAAAGCTCTTCGATGTTTCAGTGAAACTCTTGGGAGCCATGATAGTAGTTAGATAAGCATCTCAGCATTTATACACAAAATCCGGGAAGGGAAAGAAGAGGGATTTAACGTTTAGATATTCTTCTAAACCCTAAACCCTTTCTCTTTATCATTCCACACACACACACACACACACACACACACACACACACACACACACACACACACATATATATATATATATATATATATATATATATATATATATATATATATATATATATATATATATATATATATATATATATATATATTTCTATGAATGTCCGAGGATACTTACTTGATTCTGGGCAGCAACAGATGAACGCAGGAGTTCCTTATTTTTATTACACATCTGACTAAATATTAGGACAATTCGTAGACAACAAAGGAAAATCAGTGGCTTTGGGCCTTCTTCATGTGAGGGAAAATTACGTAAACTCAGAGGGTTCTCTTAATTAACTATATTTACATAACACAGATCAGAAGATTGACGAATTACTTGGCAGGTAATAATAAGGGCCTGCTAAAATAACGAATCCTACACAGAATAAATATTCTACGCCAATGATGTCCTCATAATAGGAAAAATCGCAGTAGGGTAGAAGGGTGGCTGCACATGGATAGAGCCGAATGATTCCACAGTCGAGGCCTATCTGCAAAAATATGCACAACGATTACTTGCAAGAATAATAAGAAGCTTAAAGGAGACTGAGGGATTGCACAGATGGTGCCAAATAACTCGGTTCAACACTAATGCATAATTACGTTAACACTGAATGCTCCAACACAAATTACTTAAGGTGGTCGCACAATGGAAAAGTAAATGAAAAATCAAACAGAGATATAACAGGAATTGTGACTGACTAAGAAACCTTATTCTAGTACATTATCTTCGTCAAGATGACAGTGTCCTTGTTTGATAGGGTGCTGGCAATGGAGGAGGGAATTAAAATGCCACTACAAAGTACTGGTTCGAGCCTTGGGGTCGAACAAGTGGAAGGTTCAAGGGACACGCAAGGTTAAGGACATCTGTCCTTGGTGGCGTTATGAGTGGTTCTCCCTCTCGATTTCCGTTGCATCATCTAGAAATAACCTTCGGGGATTACACATCGCGTCCAACATAGGTGGCCCAAAGGTCAATCTTTGCCATGTCTTCTATATAGGCCACATGGCATCAGTTAATGTTTGTGGAGGGTTCAGAATGAGGTGGGGCGCCAACCTTCTCTTTTTTGGCTCCTCCCCTGCCTTGCTTGATGCCGAGAAGGTACAATGGTTCCCTGGAAATCAGGGCCTCAGGCAGTCATTTGGACAGAAAGAGAGGTTAGGCTTAACCGTTTTGGGAATGAAGGAGAGAGTTATGAAGAGAGTTATGAAATTAGTTTTATTTCTTTCTCAATTACGTTACAGATGTAAAAATATGGACACTGGTGGCTTGGAGAGAGGCTCCATTCGTTTGCAATATGCACATACATATATACATACATATATATATATATATATATATATATATATATATATATATATATATATATATATATATATATATATATATATATGTATATATATATATATATATATATGTATATATATATATATATATATATATATATATATATATATATATATATATATATATATATATATATATATATATATATATATATATATATATATATATATGTATATATATATATATATTGATATATTGTTTGTTTGAATCTGTTCGTGTGTTTCTTTAGTTGTATTTATCGCGCCAATTAATACTTTGTGTAAGTGCGTCATTATGTTATGACAGAAAATTGTAACAAAAGAATTCCATGTGATATGAGAGTTCACCTTAACGTTATATACCCACCCAAAAGCCAATTTTATAATAACCTCTCGGAAGCTCGCTATGTGTACATTTGCTATTAAAAGGAAAGTTTAGTTTACTTGTTTGAGCGTAATTTCCGAAACAGCCGGCCGTCATTCGTGAGAGAGAGAGAGAGAGAGAGAGAGAGAGAGCAAATTGCTGTGTTATCATTAAATCGAGAACATTTTGCCCAGAAAGCCGGACCTCCATATTGGTGTTGCTGTCCTTCTACTTAAATCGTACGAAGTCAAGTGGTATTTTCCGTTAAAAGCTAACTGTCCATCTGTTGGACAGTGCATTCGATTGAATACCTTACAGCTAGACGACATCGCGGCCACAACAGGTGTTAAAAGATATGATGATTTATATATATATATATATATATATATATATATATATATATATATATATATATATATATATATATATGTGTGTGTGTGTGTGTGTGTGTGTGTGTGTATCTCATACGAACAAGAGCTAAAATAAAATGCCATTGCATACTCACATTATAGGTAGTTCCTGATGGCCATCGGTAAGTCATGTATCAGCCGGCTTCGATGTCAATATTGAGTGGGTTATTTAACACGGAACTTGTACTTAAATAATTCCCGCTACATCTAGTACATTGAAATATATACATGTGTTAGACTCCGAATCAGCGACAACATGCACATGTGAATTATACTAAGCTTTTTACTTTATCAAAAAAAAAAAAAATGAGCTATGGGTACGAGATCAAAGAGTAGTGTGAGGAATCACAAGGGAAAAATAAGTGGATGCAATTAGAAAACGTAAGAAGTATTCTGTTCGGAAAAAGAACGAAACGGAAAGAGACAGATCATTGGTGGGAGTATTTCCGTTGTTTTGAGCCAATTCTCGGTCTCTCTTAAAGAGTATGATAATGAAATAGCTGGTCTGATTTTGTGCCCATTATTTAAACGAAACCTATCGAACTGAAGTGTATTTTTACTTTGAAGCCTAAAAAACTTAGCAAATATCAGTTCTTTTCCAGTGCAGTAGTTAAGTGGAACAGGAATTTTCATTATTTTTGTAAATATTGAATTATGTTTTGTAGGGGTAATTATATGGAGAATTCCTTCCTAACTATAATTAACATGACCATTCATTCAGTATGTGAGTTTACTATGCCGGACGACTTAAGGATTCCGATTCTCTCTCTCGGTGTTCTTTTATCTTTGTTAAAATTATGCTCATGTCTATAAAATAACACTTGATTGTCTTCTGAGATATGTTTTATTTTATTAAGAGTATCAAGACCGTGCTCTGAGCTGGTGATATAAGTGAATCAGTTTAGCTATAGATATACTAAACAAGCAAACCTCTCAACGTTGTTTGCTAGAAATCTTACGTTTGTCGATTTTATGGTATTAAATTCTGTATCCTGCTTATGTAGAAGAAAGTCTTAAATTGTTCGTTTTCACGCCTTTAGTATTTTGTTTGTGGAATGGGGTCTTTTTAGCCTCTCGCCTCAAGTTCTTACTGGCATTTGCTTTCATCGTAGTTAATAATAATAATAATAATAATAATAATAATAATAATAATAATAATAATAATAATAATAATAATAATAATAATAATCTTTATTGCGGCTCAGGGCCATATACATGGAATATACAAATACAATACACACAATCTAGATACATAAGGTAACATGACAAAGATAATTATCGCTGCAGTTATAGACGAGGTGCATTTTAGTTCGTGTCATTTCTGGCTTGCGAGATTCATTGCGTTTGTATATGAATGTTATTTGGATAAATTATCCCATATGTGGATGGAAGTGCTCGCTGCTTTTAACATCCACCCTTTGACGTTACGTTCATCGTTCAAGTGTCTGTCGTTGCAGTTATCATCATCAGCATCATTATTATCACCATCGCAGTTCTTCCACTAGATAGGTTATATGCATCGATTGCTTCCATTTTTAGTAATCAATTATTTCCAAAGAAACCATTCCTTCAGCTCATCAGACATTCCTACCATTAGACTCCCTACTGGGGAATTTTCTACAAGCCTCTTAGATCTGCCATTTTATTCATTTTTTACCTCATAACTTATCTCTAATCTTAGTTTCATTCTTCTTTCGGTCATTTCCGCTGGGTCTTTCTCCTCTGTGTAGTTTGTAGTTTCTTATTCGTAACTTTACCATTACATTTTCACATGTATTATTCGTATCTTTACCCTTACATTTTCACATATATTATTCGTAACTTAACCCTTACATTTTCACATATATTATTCGTAACTTAACCCTTACATTTTCACATATATTATCCGTAACTTTACCCTTACATTTTTCACATATATTTTCCGTAACTTTACCCTTACATTTTTCACATATATTAATCATATCTTTACCCTTACATTTTCACATATATTATTCGTATCTTTACCCTTACATTTTCACATATATTATTCGTAACTTAACCCTTAGATTTTCACATATATTATTCGTAACTTTACCCTTACATTTTTCACATATATTTTCCGTAACTTTACCTTTACATTTTTCACATATATTATTCATAAGTTAACCCTTACATTTTAACATATATTGTTCGTAACTTTTACCCTTACATTTTCACATATATTATTCGTAACTTGACCCTTACATTTTCACATACTGTATATTATTCGTAACTTTACCCTTACATTTTTCACATATAATTTTCGTAACTTTACCCTTACATTTTTCACATATATTGTTCATAACTTGACCCTTACATTTTCACATATATTATTCGTAACTGTACCCTTACATTTTCACATAATATTATTCGTAACTTGACCCTTACATTTCCACATATAATATTCGTAACTTTGCCCTTACATTTTCACATATATTATTCGTAACGCTACCTTTAAATTTTTCACTTATGTTATTCGTAACTTTACCCTTACATTTTTCACATATATTATTCGTAACTTTACGCTTACACTCTCACATATATTATTCGTAACTTAACCCTTACATTTTCACATATAGTATTCGGAACTTTAAGCTTACATTTTCACATAATATTATTCGTAACTTGACCCTTACATTTTCACATATATTAATCGTAACTTTATGGTTACATTTTCACATATATTATTCGTAACTTGACCCTTATGTTTTCACATATAGTATTCGAAACTTTGCCCATACATTTTCACAGAACATTATTCGCAACTTAACCTTTACATTTTCTCATATATTATTCGTAACTTTAGCCTTACATTTTGCCATATATTATTTATAACTTGACCCTTACATTTTCACATATATAATTCGTAACTTTACCCTTACATTTTCATATATAATATTCGTTACTTTACCCTTACACTTTCACATATATTATTCGTAATTTACCCTTACATTTTTCACTTATATTATTTGTAAGTTTACCCTTACATTTTCACATATATTACTCATAACTTTACCCTTACATTTTTTACTTATATTACTCGTAACTTTACCCTTACATTTTCACATATATTATTCGTAACTTGACCCTTACGTTTTCACATATATTATTCATAACTTTACCCTTACATTTTTCACTTATATTATTCGTAACTTTACCCTTATATTTGTACATATATTATTCATAACTTCACCTTACATTTTTTACTTATATTATTCGTACTTTTACCCTTACATTTTCACATATGTTATTCGTTCCTTTACCCTTACATTTTCACTTATATTATTCGTAACTTTACCCTTACATTTTTACATATATTGTTCGTAACTTTACCCTTACATTCTCACATATATTATTTATAACTTGACCCTTACATTTTCACATATATTATTCGTAACTTTACCCTTACATTCTCACATATATTATTCCCGACTTTACCCTTACATGTTCACATATATTATTCGTAGCTCACACCCATCTTCATCGTGATGATATTTACGTGTGTAATTTCCTTCAAGGGGTAAACGTCTGAGTCTTTTTCGAAAATATATTCCTGCGTTGAAGAGTACTAGAGATAAATGGTGTCATCATATATCTAAAATACAAACAAACCTTTCTATGTCAGTGTTATTTGATGTAAAATTCCACTCATTTACTGATGGCTGAGTGACATATGTAAGCATTAGCTTCAAAAATTATATATGGAGAGGAGAGGAGGAGTATTTTATTTACTTATTTATTGTTATTCTCTTTTTCATGTTAAAAAAGAAAGGTTAGCTGTTTTTTTCATTCATTAATAGGATATCCTTGACTGCTTTCTAAAACCTCAATCGTATTAATTGTAGTATCTCTCTCTCTCTCTCTCTCTCTCTCTCTCTCTCTCTCTCTCTCTCTCTCTCTCTCTCTCTCTCTCTCTCTCTGTGTGTGTGTGTGTGTGTGTGGTGTGTGTGTGTTAGAAAAACTAGAATGGATAAGACCAAACCATTACCCCATTTCCTTTAAGCATTATAATGTTTCAGTTACAGTTGTCTTGTTGGAAATTAGGCTGTCTCGAACGGTGATGTTCTGTAGTTTCTTATTCATATTCAAGTTCACTGACAAAACTTTTAACAAAAAGAGGCTTCGTTGTGGCCTTTTACACCTGTAAATTTCTTCCGCGAAAACTTTTAAAACGAAGTCTAGTTATTGTCTACAAATAACCCAAAGACATCTTCAGGCGTCATCCGTGTGTTATATACCGGCTCATAATTTTGAAATTTTGACCCAAGGCCCCACGCTTCAGACATGCAAGCAACGCATATCTTCACGAAATTGTCTACGTAATTTTTACTTTAAACATAATGACTTATTTGGTATAGGGAGAGTAACATAGTACTCTCTCTCTCTCTCTCTCTCTCTCTCTCTCTCTCTCTCTCTCTCTCTCTCTCTCTCATGGGCATGTGTCTGTGTTAGTGTATTGGAAGAACATAGTGTGAATTAATTTTTTATTAGGGTTTGCAGTGTTAAGGAGCTTACTTTTTACATACCAGAAAGAGGCTTATTTGACATTCTAATAGCATTATATTTTCTCGTTATTAAGGGTGCAAATCTAGTTGTTTGAATGGTGTGGAATTATTAATGTAAATGTTTTGTGCATGAAAAGGTCACTTGAGAAGAGGGAGCTGCCCACCTCTTTGTTCTCAAAGTGTCTTCCTGTCTGCCCTTACAACATTATTTACTCCTGGTTGAAGTGGCACAGTATCATCAAAAGTCTTTCCTTGATTATAATTACTTATTTTTCAGTTTTAGTTTATTTGCGAAAATATATTTTTCTTTCTGTTTCTTATTTTCTTATTCTTTCCTGTCTCATTTACGTTCGTACATTTGGGCATTCCATTTTTTGACTAATATAAAAATTTTACATTTTGAATACTTTTACATTCATACTCTTACCTTTGTTGCAGCTTTTGACAATGTAGTGCGATTAATAAAGATAGATCATTGTTGCTAGTGTTTTTCCTCCTCCTCTCATCTTCCACTTTTATCATAGAGAAGAAAGTGATTAATTATTGCCGTCATTCCATTCCTTCATTCGATGTTCTGAAACACCTAACGGCGCATAAGCCGCTGAGCCATTGACTGGAGTCGCTAATTACTCCATTGGTGGAAGTAGTCATTAATTGCCCCATTCGTAATCTATGTAAGAGGAAACCACCTTGACGGGTGGCAGGATGGATTGATGCATCTCAATTAGCAATATTTTCATTCCTCTAATCTGGAATTCTGCCTCCCCATGCATCCACTGCGTTCTCCGTCTTCCTTTTCATTTCATCTCTGACGCATTTGACTGTGCGAGTAAATGCCAGTTGGAAATGGGAACCGAGGCAATTGATTCAGATTGATGGGTTCGTCAACCCTTCGAAAACAGTTATTTACCTGTTCCCTTTCTTTGTGCCGTGTGCAGTTTTTGTGGTGCCTACCATTTTGTATCTGTTTTTGTACCCAAACATTTCTCTATTCAATGTATTTCAGTACGTGTGAATTTGTATTTTACGATGGCAAAGAAAACGATGATATCTTATCCCTGGACACTTCCAGACAAGTTTACGTTATCAGGAAAGCCTTTTACCTCCATCGATGTTGCCGTATTATAACAGAGGCATATGCTGGAAAGCATTAAAAATGTTAAGCTAGAAGAATAGCAAGTTTCATGTGCGTGACAGTTGCTACGAACGGGATACCTTGTCTTAGTTGAAACGGTTTATTGTGATCATGCATTGTAGTTTGAATCTGTTTACCAGGCATTCCTTCCACCACTGTCAGTCATTTTGTCGTCATTCATGCTTTATGAGATCCTCGTTTATACATAATAATCATTGGTCAAAGTTAGCGGATTTGAAGTACGCTTGTCATCGAAACTTCAACTTCGGAATCGTTATTTTCTGATATTATGCATTCATGTCACCCTGTTTGTTTTGTGTCTTGAAATTAAATCCATTTTAGGATATGTTTATTAAAGCATTTTTCTTTTCAAAAGTAGCATTCTACGTGATTTAGAGAGTATCACAAGTATTACTAGTACTACAGTTAAAACAAAATGGAATTAACGTTGATCTATTGTCTGCGATAGAAATCTATACTCAAGTATGGTTATTGATTCTTTGTTAGATATTATATGTAAGTTTGAAAATTTTGTGTTATACTATGTTGACTTTCATTAAATTGGCTTGTCTAGGGAAACTGTCGGGCAAATCAACTGACTTACGAACAGAACAGTCATACACAAGGACGGGCAAAATAATAAAACTTCCACCAGCAAGTTACCATGACTCTGAAACAGATTATTGTAGGACCTCCCACACAAATTATCAAAGTTGGTACTTTTTCTTGCTCGACAGGCAGATTTTTTTGTATTACAAAAATTAACTAAATCAGAATAATCCCACAAAACCCAAATTGTCCGATTTTTAAATAAAGCAAGTACAGTTTAACTGCATTTTAAGAAATAATAACAAAGATACTCTTGTTTCCATTTGCCCCAGAGTTTGTACATTTATGTGATATCCTGCTGTCCATCGGCTGTTATATAATATAAACATGCTATTCACTGTACAGGAAGCATTTTCCCGAGATGTAACCGAGTACCGGAACCTTTCCTGAAAAAAGGCGGACGCCATATCTTAAAAACTAACCATAGAATTTTCTTGAAAATAATCTCATCATGTTTCCGACATCCAAATTCTTTCTAAACTTCCATTCTAACTTAACCTAACCTAGGGGCATGGCAAAAAACCGGGCCTGGTGCAATACTAGCACACATCTCAGGAATTTGCGTACGGGAACGATCTCAGCTGCATTAACTTGGGGGGAAACGAGCTGACCTTGAGGGAACTACGTAGTTTTTCAGTTGAATTCTGGCCTCTCATCCTGTCACAGGTTTGCATATTTCAGCTCATTTTGGACGATACGTTAATTGGATTCCATGTCGTAAGGATTTGCGGTTTCTTTCTTGAGGTTGTTTACAGTTTCACTACTTTGTTTGTATGCGTGTAAAATTGTGATTTTTCACGCGTTGCAACTAGCTTTTTCATGTTCGAGTTTATGGCTTTTTTCTGTCACATTTCTTTTAAGGAATGTTTGTGAGATTTAGGTAGCAAAAACTTCGTGTGTTTATGTATTACTTCCAATAATAATTATGTTATGCTCTGTGCTATAGTTGTTAAAGACTGTCAAGTTCATTTTCGTATATGTATTCCCCTTTATGCATAAAGTATTATTTCAGTTCATTAATTATTACTGTTGGTCTTGATTTTATAGTTTTACGGTTTCAAGGATCACGATTCCTTTTTTGTGTTAATTTTTTATTTCAAAAATTCTTTTTACACCTCACGAATCTATTCTGAAGGAACAGATTATGAAAGATATTTTGAAACCAACAGGACTGTAACATGTTCACAGAAAATGACAACAGCAATGAATTTCAAGAATTTATATTAAGCGAAATTTCGTGAGAACTTGTTCTAAAATCTTTCTCTGCATTTATTATTCGGTGGCAATCCATTTCATGCAACAGATGCTGTTAATATCCCCGGTATTACATTAAATATGCACTGCCCATGTGAATTAATTATATACAGAGAGAGAGAGAGAGAAGCAAATGTTTTAATAGTTAATCAACCCCACTAGCACTGGCTTTTGAAGTTTTTTACCGTTATTTTAGTTCAGTGGCAATGGCCTTTCTTTATAGATAATGCAAACGGAGAGTGAAGAGAGCTGTACTAGTAAACATTGAGTGATTGTAATATAAGAAGCCCTGCTCTTGATACCTTTCTTGATGATACTTTGGAACGTAGGCACACTGAAAAGAGGTTTGTTTATTGCTGATATTTTTATATGCATGTGCAGTAGCTAATTATTTGAAAGGGTCTGAAATGTTGTCGATACAAGAGATCTGATAACAATAGTATACCTTAAATGAAAAGCAGGATTAGAGTTGTTTAAAGTAGTTGGTAACCTGCAGAATGGATAAGGATGAATTTGTTGAAGATTGTATAATTTAGAAACAGGAGACCTAGGAAAAGCTATGCGAACTCTTTGAGGTGTTGGAAAGGAAGGGTCTTAACATCCAGGAAGCACATGAGTGCGCGCAAAGGATCTTCCCCGTTGCTACTTGAAGCTACAGATGTGGCCTGTGTCATGGATGTCCATCTTCGCCTCTTCAGTTAAAGAATGAACATTGCAGTGGCTGTCGTACTGTTTCTTCTTTTTAGAGGAAAATAGTCTCCTTTCAATATTTTCTTTGCACCCTCTACCTTGGAACAAAATCCAACCTTGGAACATCCTGCAACAATCTTTTCAAATCAGAAAATTCGTTTGAGCATTAGTACCCTCTACAACAAACCCAGCTATGAATTATTGCAGATTTCTTTATTACTTCATGAATAATTTATATTATTCTAGAATATTTCGATCTCATGGGGTTGTTGTGTTATTTCAGATACTTTCCATATATAGCTTACAATGTGGTTATTACAAAGTATTGTTCCTGAGAATTTCTTTGACTAGTACCCAGTTATTTCGTTTGTTTGGACTACACTTCAGTTGTGGTGTAGATCAGAAGAGTATTTTATGTATTTTTTTTTATTTTTAATCTCTGGTAATATATTATTACTCTTATTATGAGTTCTAGTAATTTTATTTCTCACCAAACTCGGTTAAGGGTATTTCTCTGTAAAACTTTTCCTGAGCACTATCACCTCTCGTAATTTGCCTTTAAAACCGCAATAATGTCTCTTGCATATATGAATAAACAAATGCAGGTCAACAATGTACTGCATTATCGTATCATCCTTTTGTGTTTATTGCCACGAGGTTTAGAGAGGCGCAAGGTATTTTGTCTTGTAATACAAAAATCAGGGTTCTTAATTTAAGTACAATTAAATAACTACATGCAGTCATACGCCACATGCACCAAGAGTTTGAGTGCTCATACAGTCACCTTGTATATTTTTATATATACAGTCACTTAAGCATATACAAACCGTTTAAACATTTCTGAGTTTATTGCTTACATTTTTATATGTATATCATTATCAGCTTTAAGACTTATGTAGGTGGAAAGCCTCGTAACACCCGGTTATTCACTAAATCTTCAGCGTAGTTTATCATTTCCAGTTTGATCAGGTTAATGACTGCTTCCAATATAAGGAAACACCCGTGAAATTTTTCCCTCTTTCTTTTAAAGGCGATTTTGTTGGATTGTTTTATTCCTCTCTCGGTTTACTAATCTTGTATTTTGTTCTGTATTTCCAAAAGTTCCGCGTTCTGCATTTATTATAAGTATTTGATTCTTGTGACTTATGCTGTCTTGTAAAAATGTAATATTACAGAATGTTTGATAACGGTGATAAAGTTGACTCATCACTATCTTCATTATAGTTCGTTTCATTATAATCACCGTCGTCAACATCATCTCTGAAATACGCGAGGGCCTATTTTTTTTAAAGCGTTTTAAATTAAGGGGAAGATAGTGTAACACTCTAAATGGAAATGTCAAGATAATATCTTTGAACTTTAGAAGTTGTAGAGAATTTCTGCCTTTCTTCAAAAAATACACCAAAGAGTTGCGTATCTCTCGAGACTCCTAGGTTAGAGAGAGAGAGAGAGAGAGAGAGAGAGAGAGAGAGAGAGAGAGAGAGAGAGTTGTGGCCTGACTAGAGATACAGAATGTTCTCTCCTCCTTCTCTCCCTAAGGCACTGTAAGGTTAGAGAGAGAGAGAGAGAGAGAGAGAGAGAGAGAGAGAGAGAGAGAGAAAGTTGTGGCCTGACGAGAGATACAGAATGTTCTCTCCTCCTTCTCTCTCTAAGGCACTGTACGGCTAAATGTATTGATCAGTAAATACGAGGAACTTGGCACTAGGAGGAAT
>NC_089752.1:36251383-36271383 GCF_040412425.1 Macrobrachium rosenbergii
ATCTCCATACTGAGGGAATGAACAAGAAAAAAAAAAGAAAAGAAAGACACAGTATGCACCCTTTTGAAAAGAGGGAATTGCAGGTTTGGTGAAAGATGTTATTACAAACATCCCAAGATATGTCACAATTATGAGATCTATGGCAAATGTGCATATCTAGATGGCTATGAAGAGGAATGCAGAGATCTACATCCAAAAATATATAGAAACTGGAAAGAAGGAAATGGATGTAGGTTTAATAAGAAATGTAGGTACATGCATCCTGTAGCCATGAAAGACGAAAATCAAAATCAAATACATATAAAAAACCAAGGTAAAAATGAAACAAATAAAGAAAAGAACAAAGATCATGTGATGAAGGCAAAAAGCAAGCCAACAACACATTATGAAAAGTCAGCACCACGATATGAGCCATCAGCACCTAGATATAGCACAAGGAACAAGCAATGTATCTATGATGCAAGGGGATGGTGCAGATATGGAGATAAGTGCAGGTTTATGCACAAAGTGAATAAATATGAAGCTGGAGGAACAAATATAATGGAAAAGTTGGATTTTTTAATGTACGAATTTCTGGAAATGAAAAAAAGATCAACATATCAGAACAGGAAAGAGACATGGGAAAATCCATATTATTACCCATATTAGATAATGGAGATAATATGCAAACCATCATAGTGATGAACGCGCAGGGTCTAGTTTCGAGTAACTCAAAAAGAAAGATAGAGTTCTTAGAAGAACTAACCCAAAATGAAAAAATAGAAATATTGAATATAAGTGAAACCTGGTATTCCCAAGAGACTGGTAATGATGACCAGATAAAGGGTTTCCAAACTTATAGATCAGATAGAAAAAATAGAAATCAAGGGGGAACCATGATATATGGGAGAGATGCTAATCAAGGAAAAATCTGTGAGAAATATAGTAACACAGAATGTGAATTAATAGCGGTAGAATTTGAATCTGAAAAATTAGTGAACATTGTAATATATAGACCCCTAATACTAAGGAGTTTGACATAATAATTGAAAAATTGGATGAAATATGTAGAAATCACAAGGACTGGACTATACTCCTAACCGGAGACTTTAACTTTCCTTTTGTAGAATGGAAAGAACGAATAGGAGACTGTGGTTGTATTTATACATATAAAAAGAGAGCAATAGTAGTGCAGAAGATAAGAGGCAATTTGAAAAGCTATTAGATATGCTACTAGAACATAACATTCAGCAAATAAATCACCTACCAACAAGAAAGGATAATATTTTAGACCTAGTATTTGTGAATGAGGTGAACTATGTTAAAGAAATAATAGTATATAACACGAGTATTTCGGACCATAATGTCATAGAACTAACAGTCCGTTCCAGAACATACGAAAACAAAGAAAAGCAAGAGACAAAAAAATGGGAAGGATATGGAAAATACAATTTCTATAGTAAGAATATAAATTGGTCAAAAATAAATGAAGAATTAAACAAAGAATGGGAAAACATATTTGTAAGTGATGATATACAGGTAAATACCGATATATTATATAAAATATTAGGAAATAGTGGAAAAATATATACCTAAGAAAAAAAGTAAGCATCAGTCACGAATTCCAAGAGACAGAAGGATCTTGTTCCAGAAAATTAGAAAGTGGAAAAAAGCTCTTGCAAAAGAAAACAATGCATGGAAAGTGATGGAACTAAAAAGTAAGATAGAAAATGCAGAACAAAAGATTATACAATCAAAAGAAAATGAAAAATGGAACCTAGAAGAAATGACACTACAAAATATCAAGCAAAACCCTAAAATTTTTTATTCATATGCAAAAAAGATGAATAAAATAAGAGTAGAAATAGGCCCTCTAAGAATTAAAGGGCAATTAACGAATGAAAAAAAGGAAATATGTAACATAATAGCAGAAAGATATAAGAGTGAATTTACACCTACAATTGACAATGAAGATAATGATACAGAAATAAGAGATGAAAATACTGAATACTTATCAGATATAGATATTACAGAAGCCGATATTGTGCAGGCTATTAATGAAATTAAAAATGGATCAGCAGCAGGACCAGATGGAGTACCTGCCATATTGTTAAAGAAAGTGGTTCATTCAATCGCAAAGCCGCTAGCAATATTATTAAGACAAAGTATAGATACAGGCAAGATTTATGATCAGCATAAATTAGCATATATTACTCCTACTTTCAAAAGTGGTTCAAGACTAGAGGCAAGTAATTATAGGCCTGTGAGTCTGACATCTCATATTATGAAAGTATATGAAAGGGTAATGAAAAAAAATATAATGAAACATTTAATGAAAAATAGATTGTTCAATATAGGACAACATGGTTTTGTACCCGGAAAAAGTACACAAACCCAACTGTTAGTCCACCATGAAAGCATATATAAAAATATGATAAATGAAAAGATACAGATGTGGTTTACCTAGACTTTGCAAAAGCTTTTGACAAGGTAGATCATAATATATTAGCGAAAAAAATTAGAAAACATAACATTGTTGACAAAGTAGGAAGATGGATAAAAGAATTTTTGCAAAATAGAAAACAGATAGTGATTGCAAACGATGAGAAATCGGATGAAGCACGGTAATATCCGGTGTACCACAGGGTATGGTGTTAGCTGCATTGCTGTTTGTGATTATGATTGCAGACATAGACAGTAATGTTAAGGACTCAGTAGTAAGAAGTTTCGCAGATGACACAAGAATAAGTAGAGAAATTGCTTGTGATGAAGATAGGAACTCGCTACAAAGAGACCTAAACAAAATATATAAATGGGCAGAGATAAATAGGATGGTATTTAACTCTGATAAATTTGAATCAATGAACTATGGTGATAAAGTAGGAATGCTATATGCATATAAAGGACCTAATAATGAGACAATCACAAACAAGGAAGCAGTTAAAGACCTTGGTGTGATGTTGAATAGGAATATGTTATGCAATGATCAAATAGCAATTTATTGGCAAAATGCAAAGCAAAAATGGGAATGTTGTTCCGGCACTTCAAAACAAGAAAAGCTGAACACATGATTATGCTTTATAAAACGTACGTACGTAGTCCACTTGAATATTGCAATATAATATGGTACCCACACTACCAAAAGGATATTGCACAAATAGAGAGTGTACAAAGGTCATTTACAGCTAGTAGTTAAGGACCTTGACTACTGGGAAAGACTACAATTCTTAAATTTATATAGTCTTGAAAGGAGAGAAGAGAACGCTACATGGTGATTCAAGCATGGAAACAGATAGAAGGAATTACCGAAAACATCATGGAACTAAAATTATCAAAAGAGCAAGCAGAGGTAGATTAATAGTGCCAAAAACTATACCAGGAAAATTAAGGAAAGCACACAGGACATTAATCCACCACGCACCAGCATCGATAATGCAGCGTCTATTCAATGCGCTACCAGCTCATCTGAGGAACATAACAGGAGTGAGCGTAGATGTGTTTAAGAATAAGCTCGACAAATATCTAAGATGCATCCCAGACCATCCAAGACTGGAAGATGCAAAATATACCGGAAGATGCGTTAGCAACTCTCTGGTAGACATCAAAGGTGCCTCACACTGAGGGACCTGGGGCAACCCGAACGAATTGTAAGGTCTGTAAGGTAAGGTAAGGTCTCTCTCTCTCTCTCTCTCTCTCTCTCTCTCTCTCTCTCTCTCTCTCTCTCTCTCTCTCTCTCACTGTAATTTCATTGTTAGCGGTAAAAAGAATTTGGATACTATAATGTATTTTATTATTGTTATCATCGACCTTAACATTATTATTGTTGCTGAAGGAACGTTATCAGTCTGTTTAATATATATGTATGTATATATATATATATATATATATATATATATATATATATATATATATATATATATATATATATATATATATATATATATGTACAGTATGTATATATTATTATATATAAACATTATATGTATAGTATGTATATATATATATATATATATATATATATATATATATATATATATATATATATATATATATATATATATATATATATTTACTTATTTATATATAAAATATATGGTGTGTGCATGTATGCATGTGTGGGAACCAAATCCTCTCTCCTCTATGAACTTCCTTCAAACGCATTTAACGTTCAAAGTAGTGTCATCTCCACATAAAATTATCCTTCTGTTCGTTTTAGGCTACGGCACGATGGCTTAGCAACGGATAATCTCTTTACAAAATGGTCAATCTAGCAAGGCAAGCACCTTGGCAGAAAGGTTATTTTTTTGTGCCGTAATTTTTTTTTAGATGATTTAAAACCGAATATTTAGGTTTTACAACAGCTCTAAAGATTAAGAAATAAAGTTAATTTACTAAAAGTTCTGCAGTTCTTGCACGCCGTTACCTGCAGATAATGTAGTTTTCACTGAAGAACTAAACTGTCGAAATTCCTCCAAAAAATAGGTCTTATATCACATTAATATGTGTATGTGTGAGTTAGGGTTGGATCAAATACTGATTTTTTATGTGAAATATAAATACAAATTCTTTTGTTCGGGATTCCAAAACTGCAAATACAAATACAAATACTTTTATTCCTGAATCTAAAAATACAAATACAGGTACTGGTTCCAAAAATACAAATACAAATACTTCTATTCATGATCCCAAAGATGCAAATAAAAATATCCATGAAATTACGTAAAAAATTATAAACAGAGATACTTTTTTTCACACAAGTTTACATGTAATTGCATATTATCATCATTATGCCCGGAAGGTTTCCCGGCCGAGTTTTGCTCGCTCAGGGATGTAAAAATTGCCGGCCTTGCTAAACACCCTCTCAGATGGTGCCCACGTTGCACAGCACCCTAGAATATTCTTGTAAAATTTCTTCAGATTTTCGAAGCTTTGCTTATCACGCCAGTACCTCAGTGGGTTAACATCAAATGGCAGAACACCTTCTAGGTGCGTTTCCAGCTCTGCCTTCACCACTGTATTTTGTTGATGCACTTGCCATCATTTTCCCAGGTGGAGGCATGTAGGCAAAAACAAGATCTAGATAAACAGGTCTAACACTCCCGAGAGGCTATGACGTCACCGACGCCCGTCGCGCCACCAGTACCGTGATCTCTCTTATGAGGCGTACGGAGTTTTTCCGCAAGTTGATAGAATATAAGGTTTTTTTTTTAGCTAAAAAATAGCTCTTGTGTCTGTAATACATTTTATTTTCAGAGTTTCTAATATACATGATTTACTTTAAGGAATATTCCATAGAAATGTCTTTGCATATGCCAATAATTCTATAACTATACAGTACTTTACCTAACCAACTGATTTCTCTCCCTCTTTCTTTCGTATTTTATCCCACGATTTTTTTCATCTTTTTTCTCGTCTTAGAAGCATCATATTTGTTTATCCTCATAGCCCTATCCAGGTACCTCATTTTGAAGAAAACACTTATCTTTGCAAAACAATTTAAAAGTTCAGTAGGAACATCTCTTACCGTCATCTGCAACTCAGATGCCAGCTTTTTTGACACAATCCTTTCCTTCCCTGAGCGTGTCACCATGGATGGCCTTAAAGACTTGCCTCATTAATTTTAATTGTCCCATGAATTTTTGTGATGGAACATGCAAATTTCCCCTATTCACAAAGTCTATCCATTTTTTCCCAGGGTCAGTGTTGCAGGCTTTCTCCCTATTTCAGGATACTTGTTGGCAAATTTTTGCACGATATACCCTCCTATATAGCATAAAGACTCTTCCTCAATAACATCATGGGGGTTTATTGATAAGCTGGTTATATCAGAAAATTCTAAACTGATCCCTGCATCGTTATTTTCAGTTTCAATGTCGATATTTTCGAACAAAATGCTGGTTATGCAGAGTTCTAATGCTAACTCTCGTTCATTTTCATCATCATTCGAAGGCACTTTATTCCTAACTAACGTTTCACCAGGTATGCAGAGAGAATCGTCATTTTCTGAGAAGGAGTTAGTCTTATAACTAAAGAGTTTTGTTTCCTTCCCCAGTAAAAATTATCTGAGTCGATACTTGAAACTCAAAGTATTGGGGTACTCATGAGGACCATGCATCTGCCTAATTAATCCAAAAAAATGTTCCAAGCAATCTTGATTGATCCTTCGGGTCATTATATAATCTAGACCAAATAAGCTGCTCAACATATCAAACAGTCCAATCAAAGATTTGCTACAAAGAATAATACCTTTCTGGAAAGCCTAAATAACGACTTGCATGACCTTTCACTCTCATAGTTCTCATCATGTGTTCCATCCTACCCAAAAGGTCTTTCTGATAGTCTATATCCACACCATAGGCATTTCTTGATTTTACATCCCCATACATTTCACTGGAATTCATCAAGTCAAACCAGTCATTTTTAAATCTATGAACTCAGCTGTCACCAACCAGTTCTGGGATGAAATTAAACCTTTCTCTCCTAGAAACTTTACAGCATTAGCACATGTTTTGGACATTAACTGAGCTGCATATTTTACACGTTGCTTTTGAGTTCCTGACACATTAAGGTGATTTGGAGTCAGTTTTGGTGTTAAAGTGTATTCATTTTCTGTTTTATTCAACATTTTCGTATAGAAGCAGATGAAATAAAGTCTCCTCTATCTGTGTAAAACCGACGCTCCAAAAAATTATTTCTTATCAACTTAATCATGTGAGGTGCATCAGCAAATACAAACACACTGATCTGCACACGGATTTTTAAAAGAAACTTGACCCTGTATGGGATCTATCCCTATTTTTTCCAGATTCTTAAATTGTTTGGTCCTAAATCATGCACCAGAGCTACAACATTAAATCCTACTTTCTCAATATAAGCTATCAAGTCAAGAAGTATATTTTGTACATCAAAATTTTCAAAACTATAAAAATTGGTTGTTTCCATTTATCTACTAGGCTCTCAACATTATAACAAGAACCTTGTTGTGTGGCTTATAAAGTTCATCTAATCTTTTATCATATACCCACTCACTAGTGATGCTCATTTCGTCTACTGACATGACAGCAAGTTTTTGCAGGGGCTCATTGTTTTAGACTTCGAATTCATCAAGGCTAGGACGGAATGCAAAATACCAGGCTCACATTCTGAATGCCTTTGCCCTATTACTTAAGCAACTCACTGGGCAATGGCAACCCAACAACTGTCCTTAAATACTTATAACACTTTTGAACTTAGGCTTCTCAAAGTTAGGGCAGAGGAAATATCATTGTCTGTCCAAGTGACTCTTTTTTGAGTGACTAAAGCCTGAATTTGTGTCTTGCTTAAGACTGGCATCAAAGCATGCTCTAGCTGTTTTTCAACATTCAATTGAAGTAATTCCCTCAATTCTTTATTCGCTTTTTCAAGAGCTTTGATCCGTTGATTCAACTTTTTTATTTCGTCTTGTAATTCTTGACGTGATACTCCCTCATCTTCAGAATAGCCATTTTCTCCAGGAACTGAAGTTTCATCTGTATGAGCGCACAGCATTTCTTCAACATTTCTTTTCCTGCTACGTCCTCTAGCCCGATCTTCTCTTGTAGACGATGTTGGTATTGAACCTGCCATGGCAACATACCTTTAATTGCACATTGTCTGTACCTTTCTATTGTACAATGCACAAACATTGATAAAAACAAGAGTGCAGAAATTTTAAAGAATGCATCAATACTGCAGAAATTTTGAAGTCCTATACAAGATTTAACGGTGCCAAATACTTGTTTGTTATCACATCTGTAAATATGATGATTAGTATACAGATTTCAGCTTACCTTTATGTAATGGAGATTTGATGGCACAGCATTACATTTGAGGGTCTTCTACAAGTGTTCTGAGCCTTGCTTTTAGGTCATCTTCATAATCATCATCATTGAAATGAGCTGAACAAATGACAGCATGCGTCGTGTTGATGTGATCAGCACGGTGACAGGCATGAAGCCATTTATTTTTAAATTTACTGTCTTTAGGAAATTTAAAAGCTTATACCCTGCCCTTTAGTGTTATCTTATGGTTATTACAACCGTAAACTGAGCAATTATTGGGCATTGGAAACCAAGAATCTTTTTTTGCTTCCGCTTGCAATCTCAAACTATAGCCGACTGATACGGGTGACTTAACAAAGGTGAAGCAGACAACACAGAGGGAAGACGGGCGCCAGTGACGTCATTTTTCCCACCGCTCATGAGTGTTAGACCTGTTTATATAGATCTTGGGCAAAAAGACGAGGTCGTTTTGCACTCATGCCCCTCGTCTTGATTGATGTTCGTGGAGACGGAAGGCTCATTCTCTTGAATTTCTTTCTTCTTTAATGCCGACTGAGTTGACTCGGAAATAATTAAGTCCACAATTTTCAAAATCTTTTCTTATCACGTAATACGCGTATCATCCCTGACGCGTATTTATTAGATATATGTGTCATAGACTCGTAAGTCATGGCTCTCTCTCTCTCTCTCTCTCTCTCTCTCTCTCTCTCTGAGAGACTACATATCCTCCTCAAATGGTTTTGGCTCTCGAAATATAAATACAAATACAAGATGCTTTTTTTATGGGTGCCAAAATACAAATATAAATACAAAATATTATTTTCTCTGAATGCGAAAATGCAAATAGAAATACATTAAGATTGTATTTAAATACAGTTCAAATGCAAATACAATTGTATTTAATCCACCCCTGGTGTGAGTTTCCTTTGTGCCTTCTTAATATTCCGATTGGTAGGAAAGATATCCTTGTAAGCTTAATGCGACATCCCAATTTTGTATAGAGTACTAAATGGCCTTGATATTATTCCGTCCTGACGCATATGAAGTTAAAAAAAGTCATGAAAGTTATCAAATATGGGATTAGTCAAAAACAGTCTTCTTGTTTGCAAAGGCTTTCTGGATCATAGAAGTTTTAAATCTCTATTATTCTCTATTCTCTCTCTCTCTCTCTCTCTCTCTCTCTCTCTCTCTCTCTCTGCAAGCACAGTAAGTCTTCAGTAAAGATAAACGTCAGGTTCTGCGTCCCAGACTCTTGCTTAAATAAAGATTTTGACAATATATGAAACGTGGTTTTCTAAATAAATCTTCCTTGAAGGTTTTTTTTGTTTTAACTACATGCGACAGATGGTAAATGATACTTGTCGATGTTTTACGTCATTCCTGATTATGAAAACGGAAATTAATATAAGAGATAAAAAATTATAATTGTTATGATATTTTGTTAATAAAAATAGCTTATTTGGGATACGTAAGGGAATGGAAATTCAGCACATGATGTTTCTTTTAATGGAAGATACAGATTCTTCCTGACTTACGTTGATCGTTCTGATGCATGTGTCATCTCTTTCCGGCGTGCTTGCTTTTACCTTCTCTTTCTCAACGCATCTGTTTCATATCCTCTCTCCCTCCTAGTCTCGTGTTACCAACCAATATGAAATGGAATTAAAATTCCCCTGGGTGAGGGATTCGTGTCACCAGTCACCTGTCCATCCAGAATGTCGTCGGCAATGGGAACAAATAAGAGTATTCCATTGCAATGGCTCTGGAGTGGCCGAGATGTTCCTGGGAAGTGCTTCAGTTATTCCGATATCAAAGAGAAGGTGCAGCATCGTATAGCGACCTTTGCCTGTATGCCAAAACTAACTATTAAAATCACTTTGATTAGTCCTCCGCTTAGCGAGATGAAAACTCGAAAGTAGGGTATTATCTTCTTGTTCGCTGGGACTGCGGATCGCTTATCGCCTGCCGCCTACAAGTGCACCCAGCTGTAAATGGGTACCAGCGTTTGCTGTTGTCAATAAATAGGTTCATAGGTTAGGAAACTCTTTCTCAAAGACATGGGAAGACTATACTCTTCCGGGCCGCCTATACAGATGTAAATTTATGTTTAGATATTTAGAAGCGTGTCGTTATTCATTGAGCTGATTGCATGTCAATGGGAAAACATGCATTGAATAACTGGGTACAGCCTTTATGGAAACAGTATCGCATATAAAATTATAGTTTTAGTGGTATGTATCGTTTTCGACCAATCTTGAATTTCCGTATATTAGGACATTCTGTAGCCTTTGTTCTCTGTTCTCTTCGTATACCTCTTAGGCGGCAATCCCTCTTAGCCCTCCTATATTCCACAAAACTTCATGTTAATACACACCACGTTTTCCCCCAGGGACAGTAAATAACAGTGTCTCTGTTCCATGAGGGCTAGACTTCGAATCGCCCTCGCACATTAATACTTTTCCGATACAAGAGACTTTTACTTCGCAAGTTTTCCAAGGCTCATTGACCTTTCTTCCTGCATCAAGTTTATGACTTCTTTCATAAAGCTCTCTTCCGGAACTTCTCCGAGAAGCCGATAGGAGTGTACATCATCCATTCTTCCGTTACTGTGATACCATTCGTCCTACCGTAAGTTGGTCTTCCATTTCCTCTTCTAATGCTCTTTATGTAATCATTTTCATCTCTGTAATTTCCACATTATATCTAAAAAATATTGTATCAAATAGAAATTTCAGTTATTGTTTTCTATGCGATCTCTTTTTCATACTCTCTGACCCCTGTCCTTTGTTCCACCCGAACTTTTCACACCAGTTCATCCGATCAAGGCATTATGTGTATAGCCTTGAAGATGCAACACGATCTGGTCTTAAACCTTCGGTCACATGAGCCGTGTCACTTTCTTGCCTTCAGAGCATATACTCACCCGACCTTCACTTTCTCCGTAAAAAATTTGACCTCTCGTAATAGACCACGTCCACGCAGCACCTCATCAAGGCATCCAACTTTGTATGCTTAAGAGCTTTTTCCTGTCTAGCTAATATCCTTATATGCCATGTGCAGAGTTTCTCCATTACTTTTACACTTTCATGAAGAATAGTTACCTTCCGCCTTCTGCTCCTCAACATTATATATATATATATATATATATATATATATATATATATATATATATATATATATATATATATATATATATATATATATATATATATATATATATATATATATATTATATATACACATATATATATACATACATACATACATACATACATACATACATACATAATGTCACAGCCGTTGGTACACTGTGCACTGTACTATGTTAAACAGTAGAATGGAATGCAAATTTTAAACACTTAAGACGAGAGGCGCGAATTTATGTATAATGTTCAGCTTATGATGAGAGGATTCTTCTGGAGGTGATTAAAATTATGAAAGAAAAGTTATGGCTGCATCTCAGATATATATATATATATATATATATATATATATATATATATATATATATATATATACATATACATATATATATATATATATATATATATATATATATATATATATATATATATATATGTGTGTGTGTGTGTGTGTGTGTGTGTTGGTGTGCGCTCTGGCATGTGTTTAGTTTAACGTGCTTATGCCTACAATATAGTAATTGTGAGGTTTGATTTCTGTTTTAAATATAATGTTCATTACTGGCAGCATTTATTGAAATTAGACCGAAGGAGGGTGAGGACATTCTCCACAGGTTAGCCAGACCACTGGCCGTTATTTCTAATAGCTTTGCGAAATCCCTTGAATTTATTGCCACTATTTTCATTCGCGTCCCGTGCGCCGTTTGACAAATGGCTTTCACGGATTCAGGTAACTTGAAACGGACTGTTTTCTTTTAAGAATTTGACTCGACTAATAATCTTTATTTAATCCTTTCGTTGTTTTGTTTTGTCATTTGGTGGATGTTGTCTTGCGTTCTGTAATACCTCCAGTCTCATCAATTATAACTTTTTTCTGCTTTTGACTGAAGTATTCAGCTCGGTCGTTCAACTTCAATTTGTATGTCCAAGATACCGTTTTCTTAAAGTTGTTGAATAAATGTTTTTAAGTTTTCTGTAAAAGAAAACTATTGAGATGGCTATTTATCTGTCCGTCCGTACTTTTTCTGTCCGCCCTCAGATCTTAAAAACTACTGAGGCTAGAGGGATGTAAATTGGTATCTTGATCATCCACCCTTCAATCATCAAACATACCAAATTGCAGTCCTCTAGCCTCAGTAGGTTTTATTTTATTTAAGATTAAATTTAGCCATGATCGTGCGTCTGGCACCGCTATGAGTGCCAACATCATAGGCCACCACCGGGCCGTGGCTGAAAGTTTCATGGGCCGCGGCTAAGAGTTTCATGGGCCGTGGCTGTGAGTTTCATGCAGCATTATACACTGTACAGAAAACTCGATTGCGCCGAAGAAACTTCGGCGCATTTTCTACTTGTTTGTGATTGTAAACTCCAGTGATTTATACCTGCTTTTTATATCTACTGTTCTTTGGATGTTGGTATTTGGTATGCAAGAGTATCCTTAACGGACTTGCAAATCTGCGTAATACGACTCGAGAGCTTTATAAGCCTGCTTTCGCATATTTGTTTTTCAACGCTTTTTTTCTTCGTTTACTTTTACCTGTATTCTCTCAAAGTTTTCCTTATTGAAGCGCTATGCTTATATTTAGTTTCCAAGTAAAGAGCTCTTCTTTTACTATACTGTATGTTGTAGCCTCACGTTCTCTGGTCATAGTTATTCATCTGATCCGAAGAAAGAGTGGCTGTTTTTCCATCCCAAGGGAGACTGACCCTCCTGCTTCAATTGTAAAAAGTCTTAGACTTTTACATTCTGTTTTCTTGTTCTTTGGCCTTTTTGCAACCTCTACAAAATTTAAGACGGGAAAGTTTTCGGATTTTATTTCCGTTACAGGCTTTCTAATGGAGATGTATTCTGTGGGCTATAGTTGGCGAGAAGAAACTATTCCCTTATAAGCTTTGTTCAAAGTTACATTAAGATATTTCCCATAAAATAGATACATATTCTTTTATCCCTCTTGTATTTTCCTTATAATAGAAGTTCTCTCTGTAAGTTTTTCCATATCTCTGCAGCAAACACATAGATTTGTTAGATGCTTACTAGACTGCGTTACCGGGATGGGTAAAGGTGATGAATTACGGTTTTTTCTGGGTTATTTTCATGTGTCGTGAATGAATATGATACACCATACGTCAATAAAAAATAAATGAAATCCCAGACAAAAATCGACATTAGAATAAGTCAAAGCACACCAGACCTAATCAAACTTATGCGCCGCGTCCTACCAAAAACAATAGGCTACTCAGAGATTCTTTAAATTTAAAGTTATATGTTATCATCCAGTAGTAATCCCGTGTGATCAAGTTACGTCACAGTAAGTAAACCATTCATTTGCGCACAAAAAGTTACTGTAAATTTATTATTCCTTCAACACGTGAAAAATGTCTTTGTCGTAGGTTAGCAGAGTTTGTCGAAAATTTGGTAGAAGTGGCTGTTAAGAGGAGGGAGATGAGAAGAGTGTGTTCCATGAGATCACTAAAAGCCAAACGAATGCCACAAACTTTGATTTTAGATTTTCGATTTTGTTTATGTACTTTTATTCATTTAATTTTTTTTCATTCTCGTATGATAATAAAACGGCCGATAATGAATGATATTCCCGTAGTGGATCTCTTTTGCATTTAGAATGCTTGAAATTCAGGGCGAAAGAGCCTTTGCTCTTGCTTTCGCGCATGTATCAAGAATAACAATGTCCTCGCTATAGACTTCTGAAGTGAACCATGTGACTTATAAATGTTACTAATTTCTGTGCACGTGTATGTGTTCATGTGTGTGTGCGTGTATGTATATTCATTATGCTGTTTGGAACTACGTATATCATGTGCATTACGGTATGGGAATTCCACTCCAGTTTTCACGACAACTGAAAATTATATTCTGTATTAATTTAATAATGAAAGGATTTCATTTATCAGCCTGGAGCCATTCCCAAATTAACTGGGCTCCCTGCCTGTACTCATTATTTTTTTATAAGACTTTTGCTGCTTACTGTATGTCGACGAGCGAGTGTTATAATGGTAGAATTATGGATACACACATAATGTACATACCCTTAAACACTGAGCCGTTTCCATTAACAGCAGTTCATTCCATAGAAGGAACATCATAGCTGTTGCTGCCACAGTCATACTCGAACTGAATCGGAGATGAACCTTGTGTGCAGTAAACCATCCATAATATTAGCCGCTTCATACTCCTACGCAAAAGGCTAATAAAAATCTCGTCGAAACTCATCCTCCCCCCACCCCAACACACAAACACACACACACACTGCGCCGTTCACCCTTGCCTTGCACGCATCCCACACTGCTTTGATATCAAGGGTCTTACCTTTGTATTTACCTCAAAACAGTCTTTTGAATTGAAAACTTCCATCCTTCCATGATACCTTGCTTTTGTTAGTATAATATATATATATGTATATACATATATATATATATATATATATATATATATATATATATATATATATATATATATATATATGTGTGTGTGTGTGTGTGTGTGTGTGTGTGTGTAGTGTATATATATATATATATATATATATATATATATATATATATATATATATATATATATATATATATATATATATAGATGTTCACTGTGTATGTATATTATATGGGAAAGTTTATTACTTGTGCGATAAATATATGTTACAACAGTCACAACATATTAGACTTCAAAACATTTAAGATAAAATGACATCTTTATAGTCCTTTTGGGTGTCATGTCATCTTGCGTATTAATGGTCCCTCTTCATCTGTTTTCTTTATTTCCTTTGTATCTCCTGTTCCTTTTCCTACTTTTGTTTATTGGAATCAAAGATCTTTAGTAGCGTATTGGACAATAATCAACATCAATTAGACCTTCACGTCACCGGACGAGGGGGAAAAGATAAGAATGGCTTGTTTTGAGATATTTATTCAAAAATGATTTATCTCGGTACGGTAGAATTCTCTCGCCACGAAGGCTACATCATCGGAATTTTGAAATGCAAGGCAATATGGTAAGTAAAAATACTTTCGTATACAGCTCCATTACTCATTCACATCTTCAGCAATCAGTACGTATTGCACGACTGCGGGCATTTTGTTAAGATGTTTTAATGCTGTCAAATATTTCTTCTTGTTTGAGGAAAAAAAAACCGTGTCTTGTTTTTTTTATTAAGTGGTTGTTTTTGGGATTTCATGTGAACCCAAATAGAAAACGAGAGAAATTAGATGCGTACGGCAACTATACATCAAGCAGAAAGAAACCAACGTCAAAGGAATACCGGAAAATAGCTTTTGCTGTGGCAGTAATGGCGAAAACCATGAGAAAGGTAATGACAGCACAGCGACGGAAAAAACAAACTAACCCTCGGGAACTGAAAATACTTTCTTTCCTGATGAGCGGTCGTCAGGAGGAAATAGGGAGCTGATAAAAAGTTAAGGAAGTCTTTAACGGAAGCCTGTAAAGGAACAAAATGGCTTGGAATGAATACGGAAGTAGGAGAGTCTAGGAAAATTAGTTTCTCGAGAGACTGTGTAAGAGGAAGAGTCCATAGTGAAGGATGGGTGCTTGTTTTACCTTTGCTGCTAGTTTTAATTTCTGCCTCTATTTTAATTACCATTGCTCCCATATGAAAGATATAGGATAATGTGTTTGTTTGTTTGTTTGTTTTGTTTTTTGTCGAGTAGAAATGTATTTTGATTCCATTTTTTTTTATATTAGAATACCGCTTAGTTATTTTTCAAATAATTCTTTTTCCGGCAATCTTTCTCAAGTAATCTGCCTTGGACCTCAACGTACAAAAGCTGGTAAATGTTCTTGACGCTTCAGTTATTATTTTTTATCTCAAGTTCCTGAACCTCACAGTTTGGCCGCCCTGCTATTGTTTCCCCAGGATACACCTTTGTTGCCCAGTCGTGGTTCGCACTCCCCCAACAGTGAATGGCTTACTTCCTCCCCTCGCACCACCGTCACTTGTGCACTGTTTAATTCAAGATCCCTTCTCACCAACTCCATCAGATATCTTTAATTCAAGCATGGTTATTCATTCGTATTTTACTGGTGGTCCAGTCTGATTATTGTTAGAAATTATTTATCCTGGTTTTAACAGCAAAATTCAAATATTCTTTATGTTAACTTAATGGCTGGCCACTGACGAAATTTCCAGAACAACTGTTTATCGTAAGGTTTTGCAGTATATCTGTACAAAGAAAATTTCAACCATATTATTTGCTCGTATGTTTTAGAAATCATTATAATTTTTTTGTTAATTCTTACAGCAAAAGTATCATCGCCATCATCACCTTCAAAGCCGTGCGACGCAAAGGACCCGAAGAATTGCCACGTTTCCTCTATCTTTTTAGTTTTCCCAAACCCATAAACGTTTAAAAGGTTTTACAGTACACTTTCACAGGCGAAATTTCCTGCCATCTGATAGGCCTAGTTGGCCCGGCGTCCGTTGCGTGACTGAATTTCTATAAGATATTCCATTAGATAAACAATGAAAAAAATGTCTTGTCAAGTCTTTTGTCTTAATATGAAATTCAGTTGTTTATTATTTGGTATTTAATACTTCAAAAATGAGGGTTCATTTAATAGCGCTTATGGTGGTAACAGCTAAAAGATTTGCTTAATAATTTCATTGAGTTGGCCGGTAACTTAAGGGGCTTAATGAGTTAATGAAAAAGAGTGTATCAATTCACCGTTTTCTCAGATTTCATCCCATCCTCCTTACAGTGAAACATTAATCTTGGTCAGTTATTTTAATATCTAAAAGAACTGACGCGCTTACCGAATGGCCGCCAGACTTTTCAAATTAGGAGGGTTAATTCACTTTATCCTTTATTTTTCATTTTACCTTTAAACAGAAGTTGAGCGTTGATCAACCACGGAGCATGAAGAACTTGTGATGGGTATTGAGGGTTCTGCTCGTGATACTGGGGATAATATTGAAGAAAGGTTGTTATCGAGAGCCAAATTAGATGAACCGCAGTGTCTCGTATCTTTGAGGTCTTCCCTTTTTTACGGCGTCTGGTGTAACGTCAGTGTTTTCTGTTTCCACTTAGAAATGAAATAGCACTCAGTGAAACCGGCCCTGGACTGCAGTCATGATTATCCTGATAAACGTTCGGTGAATCATTCATCCAGTTAGAAGGTGAATAGCCCCCGGCAACAAAAAGTAAACTTATTTGCATATTTGTGTGTATTGATCTCTGGATGTACGGTCTATAATATAGACTATTAAAATATATTAGAAACATATTATATTTATACGAAACATATCATCTCAAACTCCCGCAAGAAGGTGATGACTAACAAAATTAGTAAACCAAATTACCAGTAAAATATTTCTTGATCAGGAAAAGTGATAACAAGGGTGAAGTAGTTCAAACGAAAACTTTAGCACATGAAATTTCGGCAGTAAAGTTAAATAAGAAAATCAATTCAGGGAATAATTTCCAGTAACGAAATCTTACTAGTAGAATCTATACCTGGCTTCAAAAGATACCGATTAAGATATTACCAGAGAGGGCAACTCTGAAATCACGGTTAATGGGGAGATATAATTAAACAGGCAATCCAGCTTTGTCCATTCTCAAGTATCATGCGTCGTAATTTTGCAACATCTCCCACTCAGCTGCCCCCACCCTTTCAAAAAAACATTATTAGATACGTCAAAGGACATAATCACATAGGATATAATTTCCAGTTTCCTGGAACTTAAGAGGCACTTTTTATCGCCGTATTCAAAAAATGGTTCTTTGAATCTAGAGACGATATCTTCGTCCATAACTCTTAGGGGAGATAAATTCCCTCTAGAGGTAAAATGATTTCTTTCGATTCTACGGAAGATAGAATTATCAGACGAATGAACTACTGCTGCTGCTGCTCGTCACTAATTTTACACAAATTTTTACAGTTTCAAATCTTTTTACAATTCGTTAGACGTGCTCGATAATATCATCACTATTTTTCATCTTCCTATATCTCTTAACTTTTCATGTCAGTGTCATTAATATTTTTCCGTTCTATATAATTTATGGGACTTTTGTTCAACAACATCATATAACAATAAGCTATTGATATCTCTTCGGAATTTTTGATAAGCTGATGGTTTGGGTTAATTACAAATTCAATTAGTGTAGGACTTGTGTTGCTTTCATCGGATATGACAGCCCTCTCTGTCCCTTAGAAACAAGTCTGTGATGAACAACGTGGCGTAATAAATGGAAAATGCTCTCTCTCTCTCTCTCTCTCTCTCTCTCTCTCTCTCTCTCTCTCTCTCTCTGGTGAGTGTTCCGTTCCTCATAAAACCGACTCACCTATTTTTTGAAGTGATGTGAAATGAAATTTAAATTATTTTAGTTTCTTGTCTGTTATTGTAAAAACTACGGAATATGGTTTGTATTATTGATTTGTCTGTGTGGTACAGAGCACAACGCACTTTATTCGTTTCGTAAAATAAGAAGAACTCCTGATTTATTAAAGTAAAACTTTAGCCTTGATGATGCAGGTGACAGTTATTGATTTTATTTTTTTTTTACTTAATGAGGTGGGCCACTAATGCTGCTGCTACTACTGCTACTCAATATCATTGTGGTATTGGTATTGATTTTTTAAATTTACTTTTTACGATTAACTCATGAGATTCTGCACATAACATAAATATTAATATTTCATACTTATGATTCATAATCATTGTTTTTTAAAATATTCCTTGATTAGATGGAGTGTTTCTGCTTGATTTGATTTGATATTTGTTTTATATACATTCAATATTTTATTTCAAAAAATCTATAGACTCGTGAATGTATTGTTATAATACGTTGATAGAAAAACACGTAAGTAAGTAAGAGAGAGAGAGAGAGAGAGAGAGAGAGAGAGAGAGAGAGAGAGAGAGAGAGAGAGAGACTGTGTGTGGGAGTTGATGTGAAACCATCTCCCTGTTTGGTAAGCGAGGAAGGACATCAAGAAAGGGGGGACCCCTTGAAGCGCTTTTCCGTAACAATCGATGTCGTAACATCATCTCAGAGGATCGGTCCCTTTGGCCTCAGTAGCTTCTGTTGAACACAAATTCAATGTTCTGTTGAAGCCTCCTCTTATATATGGGTCCGCGCGCCGTGCAGGATGCCATTAGAAGCCTTGTTTGATGTAGTATGAAAATAACCTAGGTTAGAAAGGACCCGTTGAACGATACCCTTATTGTGAAGCATGCTGTGGTTGTAATAATGAAGTTGATGTTCTTTGGTGAGGTTTGTTGGTTACTGATTTATTAGCTTCTTTGGTTAATTGTTGTCCATATCTCATTATTCGCCTTGGGCGATTTATAGAAATATTTTAGTAGCATTCTTAATTTAGTTCCTCGTAACCTCTGTGGCACAGCACGTGTCTCGATATGCTATATTAAGCATCACAATATGCACTTGGTGACCGCAGTGGTAGTAGAAGAAAAGAAGAGAGAGAGAGAGAGAGAGAGAGAGAGAGAGAGAGAGAGAGAGAAGAAGAAGAAGAAGAATATAAAAAATTGCGGCATCGGCGATCAGTACTCAGACAAATTATGTACCATCATCATTTAACCAGGAAGGCCTCGACATGGTAGTCCAAACCCCACTAAATGCTCCCCTATTGGCAAATTCTCTCTCTCTCTCTCTCTCTCTCTCTCTCTCTCTCTCTCTCTCTCTCTCTCTCTCTCTCTCTCTCATATCACAGCTGCGAAGAAAACTTTTCGGAGACCAGTTCATTACGGTTTGCAAACTTTTCCAGTGGGAAAAAAATCCAACCTAAAGAGAGTCAAGCCTGACTTTCCCCTATGACCTTTCCCTAGTTTATCACAGATAAAATGACAGAAAACGACATACAGTTAAGAAAGTTGGTAAGGTGGGGCCGTGAATGTATAATACAGTTGTCTTTGTGCTTGTTTGTTTGTATAAGCAGTTATTAAAAATAAGGCGATATTGACAATTGTGCTTGTTTGTTTGTATAAGCAGTTATTAAAAATAAGGCGATATTAACAATTATAGTCCGCTAATTTTCAAGGCAAGTACTTCCCCGGTGTCCACATACATTTGCCTATTCAGGGGAATTGAAGCAAAT
>NC_089752.1:36283883-36296383 GCF_040412425.1 Macrobrachium rosenbergii
ATATCTGTTTTTGTGTTTGTTTCACTAATAATCCAATCTCGTATGTATTGTTTGCTCTTATTTTTGCATTTATATATAAATTTTTTTTAGTAGCCATAATCAATCAATCAATATTTTTCACATTCTTAAACTGAATTATTTTCTTTTTAGGGTGCTGATGCCCATAGTAGAAGTTGCGCATCTCTGCTTTAACATCGTTCAAAGTAAGTTCTCTTATGGTTATTTTTTTTATTTTTTTTTCCTTCATTAACATATTAAGAAGTCTTTTAATCATTCGCTTTGGGACAGGTATGAACTCGTCTCATTCTCGGTATTTTTTAGGAATGGTTGTGCACGTTATTAGTGGCACTCTGTCCGGTGCTCATAACTTCTGGTGGTACGTTTTTGGAAATACATAAGACATCCATAATTGTATCTAGTAATTTAACTTTGATGTCTTCATTACTAATGTCAGATTTTTTTTCTTCGTGGTATTATTTTACTTATGGACATTAATTGCTTTCAACATAAAATATAGGTTTTTCTGTTGTATTATGATGTGATTTGAATGATTTTGAGGTTTATTTCCATCGCAAATGAATACTTATCCTTCCCCGGCAATGATATATACAAAATTAATAAAATTACGACAAAGAGAATACTGCACCTTCTTCCATAGCTAATAGGCAAAACTGTAATCAGTAAACACAGTTTTGCCGTATTAGCTATGGAGAGGGGGGTGCAGAGGTCTGACAAGTCGTAATTTTATTAATTTTGTATACAGTATATCATTTGCCGGGAAAGGATAAGTATTCATTTGCGATGGAAATAAACCTCAAAATCATTCAAATCACATCATAATACAACAGAAAAACCTATATTTTATGTTGAAAGCAATTAATGTCCATAAGTAAAATAATACCTTCTTCGTCTGTTGGTACAAAAGATGACTAGAAAATGAGTGGAGTTTTGTGGTAATATTACCAACAGCGTGGCGTCGTTGTTACATTAGATCCTGTGAGAGATAGGAATGACCTTTGAGTAGAGGAACCTTCTGCCGGGGCTGGCATTACCAGAGGGTCTTTGCAGCGTCTCCTCTGCCCTAGATACATTCTTGGTTTTCTGCCTCGTGATTTTCACGAGTTCTCCGGACGCAGTCATGGCGCCTGGCTGTCCTGACCATCCTTTCCAATTATTGTGGTCACTTTACACTGAAGACCATATATTTTTGGCGGGTCTCAGGGGCATCAGTCTGGGAATAACCTAGAGGTCTCTTTAGGCGACCAAAATAATTATGAATATTAAGATTATAATAATGTGATTTTGGTTTCAACTTTATATTGGTGATAGTTGGGTTTGCCAGGCTGCTGTGAGGCAAATGGCAAGTTTGATCTCGTATGTTAAAAGGTGGGTGTATTAACAAGTAACTAGTTTTAAAGGAGCTTCATAAAGTGACCTGTAGTTACTAGCTTTGGGTCATGTCAAGATTAGTGAACCCAACATCTCCATGTCAAGAACAGCCAACCCAATGATCCCCATGTAAAGAATGGCCAACCCTTTCCGGTCCGAACTCCAGTTCCATATGCGGGCTAGTACTAAACACGGCAAAAGAGTGATTCATCTGCAATGTTTCGCCGTGTTTAGTACTAGCCCCTGGGTGTCAAATGTATTTCTCCTTGTTTAGTACTAGCCCCTTGGGGTCAAATGTATTTCGCCTTGTATAGTACTAGCCCCTGGGGGATCAAATGTCTGGTACCGAAGTGTTCACGTCTAGAACAGCGAACCCGATTATTCCCATGTAAAGAATAACGAACCCAATAATCGTCTTGTAAAGAATAGCGAACCCTACTGCGAGTGGGTTCGCTAATCTTGACATAATCCCTACCTTTATTCCATAGTTTTATTTACTGCGAGTTTTGTATATTGAACCGTTTTTGTAAATGACTCATCACCGTATTTCTCTCTCTCACTCACACACACACACACACACACACACACACACACACACACACACACACACACACACACACACAGTCTGTTAACATAAACAACGAATTATGTACTTCGTTATTAGGTGACTTTACTGGTGAATAAGCATCTTTTAAAATTATATTTTTATATAACATAAAAAACCGGGTATCTCAGCAGATGGATCTCTCTCGCTCTCTCTCATGTAAAGCAAAAATACTTTAAAAGTAATCCACCTAAATTGTAAGTTTTTAATCCCCAGTACATCAGTGCGGCAAGTTTATAAAGCGAAGTGTGCGTTTCACAGCTTACGCCGTCGCATGAATATCTGTGACGTTAAAAATTCGTTTTCGGTATTTGAGATGTGATAGTCAAATATTTGTCATTTTACGTCCGGGCTCATTCACTGTTGTATCCATACAATATGATGTAAAAAACCCAAATACTGTTTGCATATAGGACGTAAGTATGGTGGTCTAGGAAGCTTACGCTATCAGGGTACCACCAAAAACTAGTTACGCTGTGGGTAAGCCCAGGATGCGATGAAGGGAATAGAATCCTCGTCACAGCAGCAGCTAGATCAAATAAAAAACCGATGTTTTACTGTAAACGTGTTCATGTCAGCTGTAGATACTCAGCTGACAATGCAACGTGTAGCAAGATTCACTTCTCATGGTCCCTTGTTTAAAATTCAAGGTATAGCGAGTTCTGCATCTCAATGCTGGATTTCATTCTCTCTCTCTCTCTTCAGGTAGCGCAGGCTCTCTCAGGAGGTTGAAAAAGTTAGTCGAGGACCTATCATTTGGGTTCCTTGTCTATTTTGAAGGATTTTGCCTTTCCATCCTTTTGTAAACTTATTTCAACAAGGAAACATACTTTTTCATCTTAGTTCCGAACTTAATAGGTAATAGTTGAGTTTTTGGTAATATAATTAGTAACAGGCAAGATTCTGGTGACTTGATATAGATGGACACACTTTTGGCTTGCAGTTCGGTTTGGCTCATTTATTATGTAGTTTCATATATGAGGTAATTTTTCCAGCCACCAGTCATTGCGAAATCGTTTTCTTGTGAATCCCTTAGTAAAACGCATTCAGTGGTATGCATTTATGAATAGGGGAAACAGTCAATTTGTATAAAATACAGATTTTGCTTATTTCAGTGCCATTGGCTTTAAATGTCATTGGCAGTCGTTTTCCACTGGAGGTTATTCTAGTGCCGATCGAACCCCAGGTGTTGCACTTTCTGATCGAGGTAAATTCTCTCTCTCTCTCTGCAATTGTACCTTTTTTTGTTGGTCGATAAGTTCTGGAACAAAATTCCATCTGTTGTTTTCTTAAAAAAAAAAAAAGGTACCTGTTTTTTCTTAGAACGTCTTTCTCTCTCCATTATGGAATACACACACATTGTCAACAGTGTGTGCGTATCAGAGTAGGTTTGTGAATTACTTAGACACTCCGTGCTGCTTTACGTTCAGCACACAGATTCACTGGAGACTTTACAAAATAACACCCATCCTTTGCGAATCTTAAACCAAGGGAAAGGATGACCTTAGGGCGTATTCAAAGCAAACCCGTAAACAGTTAAAGAAACGAGGGCTTTGTAATTTACTCTTAATGAAATGCAAATGAAATGCATATGTGTGTTTCTGCAATCTCTCTCTCTCTCGTATACCTAAGAATTTAATTATGTACTTGGTTGTAAGTCGGCTTTATGGATCGCAGCTTGGATGAGAGAGAGAGAGAGAGAGAGAGAGAGAGAGAGAGAGAGAGAGAGAGAGAGAGAGAGAGAGAATGGCGTCATTGATCAACAGTAACTCAAAATACATTCCGTCTTATCATAAGGTAATCCTCGTGATAATATGAGGTAGTCCTCATTTCACAGTAGTGGAAGTGCTCGTTCCCTCACCTCTCTCTCTCTCTCTCTCTCTCTCTCTCTCTCTCTCTCTCTCTCTCTCTCTCTCTCTCTACATGCGGATTAGATTAGTCAAGTTTTAGTTTTGTCTTTACTGTCCTTTCATACATCTCTGCCCGGTCATTTATGGCCTCGAACTTGTATTTAGTGCCGTCCTGTCTCTCACTATTGTTTGCTTCTCCTCGAGCCATCAAAGTACAGGCCAAATCCAAGGCATTGCCAGGTTCCTTAGCTTCCATCCCACTGCAGTACGTGATTCAATACATGAAATCTTACGGCTTTCAATCAGCATACTTCAAGAATTTCGATTGGATTTTTAATAAATTCTTATAATCGTTAACTAGTCGTCAACTAAGCACTGATTAGAACTTGCTAGTAAGTCCCAATTGCCACTCATTACAGTCGTAAGTTCAGCGGCCACCCTCCATCTTTTATTGGAGCTTGTCAACCGCTTAAGTTCGAGTCATATATTTCAGTGGTATTTTTTGCTTAAATTAGTCATGTTTTAACCGATCTACTGCTCGAATGTTTCATGTCAATTTTCATGGACCCAATTCCGATTTCGAGTCATCAGAGTTCGCGCTCTTGATCCGTTGCATCTCATACAAGACTGACTGTTGCAACGTTCTACAGTCTGGTTATCCAAATACTGACCAAACCTAATGGATGCTTAGGGGTCTTTAGTATAGTCATTGCTTTCCATGAAAGATTTCTCACAGTGCACAATCCTTCCACTTGGATATTTGAAATAATCATGATGATGATAAAAATCATGAGTCGAGAAGCTTATTATCCGGATCTGGGCAAGGTACGGGCACATCGCATCTCTTCCTTCGGCCCTTGCATTCATTCCATTAATATTTTGTATAGTGTTTCATTCCACAACACGGTTGTGGTTAGTAGCAAAACTTCACCCATATCAAGAAAGATTTGGGTTATCTTTCCTTTGGTCCCAGATAGGATTTTTTCATTTTGTGAATCTCTCTCTCTCTCTCTCTCATGGTATATTAGTAGTATGTAAGATTTATATGGATCATGTAATAGTGAAGTTTTATTTACCAGCAGTCTGGATGTTCCTAGTCTTGATAAGTTTTAGTACCTGGTCCAGTTATTGATTACCGTGAAACTGTAAACGACATTAAATATCACAAGTTGCGGAAATACTTCTTTTGGATATATTTTTTTACCAACTTTAGTGCTTCATTTCCTGCTGTTAACGTGTTAATACGTATAGGTGGTCATTAAACATGGCATGGAGATTCTACTTCACCCGCGTTGCAAGAATGAGGAATGAATCATTAGTCTGGCTGAAGTTATGTCAGTAATTTGTGACTGCTCTGATTTTGGATTGTAAGATAGCTTTCCTTAAGGGTGTTGAAGTCCACTGACTAGACCCATTAACTAGCAAGTGTTAGGTAAAGGTAACTCAATAGTGCCTTGCATAAGAATTCTGGGTAGTTTTCCTGTTTGTCTATACGTCCTTGGTGAAGGTCTACATGTCCAAGGAGACAGGCTTTAAGCTGGGTCAAGCCTCTTTACCCAGTGCATCTTTCACCAGACTGTTACCTTTGTTGTAAATCTAAGTTACTCGTGGTCTTAGCGGCCTTCACTGCAACCCCCACACTTGTTCGTAGAGAGACCGATATTTGTTTTATGCTACTCAGACACTTGACGGTAATTGTTTAAAGACGACGACTTTTAGATTTGGGTCAATATATTTCTTGTTGGCTATGCTCACTCTTATGGTGCTTTGACAGTGCATTTGAAACTCCAGTTGCAGGAGCTTGTTACTGGAGCATTTGATATTGCAAGACTGTTTTGCTTTGGTCTTCGTTGTCTTGTACTTGGGGCGGGGGTGATCTTTGTGGTAGTGGTGGTGCTCCCTGCCTGTGCAGACCACACTCCGGTTGATGGTATGACCGGTATACTTGTATAAGTTTGTATAATTTCTTGGGTGCCTTTTTACTTAATTTCTACATACAGTCAGTGTCTGTCTGTCTCTCTCTCTCTTTTTCATGACGGAACAGTTTTAGCCAAATTGGAGGATCTTTTCTACATACATGTAGAGAAAAAGACACTTTTTTTTTCTTTATTTAACCAAATTGGAGGATCTTTTAAGTACATCAATGAAGTAAATAATATTTCTGGAATTTATTGATGGACAGGGCTTTTCCTTCGAGCCCTCGAACTTGATAGATTTGGTAGGTGTTAAAAGTAGTCATGGTCTTCAGCATTGGAAGGGTCGTTAACATTTAAGTCAGAAGTTTTTCGTGTATATAGACTATAAAATGCTCTTTATTCATAGTCCGTCGCGTCTTTACCCGAGTCCCTTCCTCTTGTTTTAAAATACCAGGGAAGCTTGATTTAGTGTAAGTCCCTAAGGAATCTTATGCATTATTTGTCAACGTATGCATTATTTGTCAAATAACGTTTGCATGGCTATTAAAAATTTTTTAACTAGCCATCTGTCTTTTGCTAGTCTCACTGCAACCTTTGAAACCTTTGAAATGGTGTTTAGTCTGCATACGATAATCGGTCTGGCCCCATTAAACTTGCAACAGCTTTTTGTTGTAAGAGGCTTTTATGTTACTCGGTACATTTTTACGTGGTGAATTTTTAGCGAGAAGCGAGTTGCTATTTCAAATTAGAAATGACATGCTATTGCATAAAAAAAATACAAAATATGAGTATTTTAAAGAATAGGCCAGAAAATTGTGTATTCAGTCTCGATCTGTAGGTCGAAATACACTTAAAGGCTTGATGAGTGTTGAGTACAGCTCTTCTAAAGTCATGTAGACTAAATTACGCAAGAAAATGAGGGCCATATCTTTTTAAACTGCGCTTTTTGTACATTGTATATCATACCATTCATTGTCTTTCTTTTTATGAAGTTTGAAACTGCAGATACCGTTGGTTTCTGCAGAAGTTTATAAATTGTAAAAATACAATATATTAATGAGATTTTCATTTATTTTACAGTTTAAGGAAAAAAAAACCCGGGACAGATCTGCGCCAGTGGAACTATGGAGATGATGCAAGTGGATCGCCGAAATAACAAACAAGCTGGTAATCCAGGGTAGTTTTTTTTTTTTTTTTTTTTTGCTGCGGGGCTGCCATGGCTGCGGCTAAGAGATTTGCAAGCTTTTTTTAAATGGTATATATTTTAACCAGATAAAGCTGTGTAGAGGTACTTCTTTATTCCAATAAAATACTTGAGATGTCCTGTCCCCCTCTGGTGCCTGGAAGAGAAAAGAAAATAAACAGTATATATACAAGTTGTGTAAACGTACTTTTTATCGTAATAAAATAGTCCTGTTGCCTGGAACAAAACTCATATTCCAAGTAGTCAGATTTCTGAATTTGCTGTACACGTAGTTACCCGAGTTGACAACTAGTTCTTTATGGAATCTTTAAAAAAAAGAATGGTACTGGGTACTCACTACACATCGCATTCAAGGTACTACCTGGTTATTTCATCCCTCTGCGATTTGTAGTGAGTACCCAGTACCAATGACCAGGTAGTACCTTGAATGCGATGTGTAGTGAGTACCCAGTACCAGAGCGACAAAATGACCAGTTAGTACTTTGATTAGGGAAGTGAAGGCGACCCTTGAAATTGAAGCCAGTTTTCTGTGGTCAGAGGAACGAAATAACTAGAGGGTGAGGGCGGCCCACAGAAAACTCTTCCAAGTCCGTCCGGAGACATGAAGCCAGTTTAATGTGGATTCATCAGTCACCTGCAGTGTTTCACATTACTCCGCTTCTATGCTGAAAACAATTATCCTTATTCAACAATACTGACTAATTACACTCAGCACAAAATTATATTTGCTGCACTTTAACTGTTTTACGGCAGTATTGCAAACTGAGCTCTTAGATGCATTAGTTTCCTGCTTGAAAGTAAAAGATATCCAAAATCTTTTGTCACAACCAAGCTACCATACACTGGTCAATAATGGAAAGTCATTACGTCCTAGAAGTTTGCTGAACAGGAAATTTAAGGACATTATTAATATGGCATGTCTACTTATTAAAAGAGAATTGTCTACTTTTGTCTACTTAATAAAAGGAAATTGTCTACCTAATAAAATGGAAGAGAATTGTCTTAGTAAAATGGAATTGTCTACTTTTGTCTGCTTAATAAAATGGAATTGTCTACTTAACAGGGTTTGTATACTTTTGTCTGCTTAATAAAATTTAACAGGGTTTGTATACTATAGTCTTCTTGTTACTTTAGTCTATTTAATAAGAGAGTTTAACAGGATTTGTATCACAAAGGCTTATCTACGATAGACTAACTACAACCTCCCAACAGCAATATAGCAAACGTAACTACGCCGAAGGCCTAGGATAAACTGATTGATAAAGACAAGTTGCAAAGTAGACACCGGTAAACTATTTGGGACTCTAGATAACACTACTGGAACGTTACCCGGGATGCATCAGAGTTGTGTAGCTGCTTCGACCTCCATTAAATCGCCATAATAGGTATTTCAAAAACTAAGTATAGTCGATGACGGTGATGCTGATCGGGAAAAAACAAGGGCGACTAAACCTTTTAGAATACGTCGTCGGCAAACATTGCTCACTGAAACTGACCATGATGAGATTTTCCTTTGGCTTTTCATATTCAATCAAAATGGCTTCAATTACATGCAAGAATTTACTGCATCATGATGACATTTTAGAGTTATCTACACCAGACTCCATCTGCTGTTTACGGTAATAGTGTAAATTTACTAAACATTTTGGGAAATTATTTTAAACGAGGAGTTTTTAAATAGAGATCAAAATTTACCACCATCAAATTCGCATGGAGGAAAACACATTATTGGCATAAAAACTCAAAAACATCCTGACACTCTGAGTCTGTGCTCGTCCATTCCCTTCCATTAGAAACTTGCTACGCTTGAACACCCATTCTCAAGGCAAGGGAATTGAATTATCGAGTTATTTTCATTTATATTTCTACTTTTAAATGCACACCTTTGGACATTACAGCCTCAATACATCTAGAGAGAGAGAGGAGAAATTATATACTAATGATGGCAGAAAATGCCAGTGCATAGAGCAAGGAGACAATAGTCTTTAAACTCATGATGATTAGGCTTATACTTCTTACACTACTTGCACTACTGCTACTGTGTCATTCTTCACAAGCAGAATTACAGTCTTTTGATTACTGAGATGAGAATAAAAGAACTATTCTATTGTATTTGGTTTTCCTACTTTAGTTATATGGCTGTCACGCCAGTTTTAGTAGTCATAAATCAGTCAATTTAATGACCAAAGCAAAGGTAATAGTTACGTGTGTATTTGTGTATCTTGACCAAACAGTAAAAAAATGAATTGGAAAGATAGGTAACTTTAAGTAAGCCTAACCTATGTCTATTTCAAGCCCTCGTTTAACCTCACTCGGCATTTTAGTCTTGCATCTTGCTTACCGTTTATTCCGTAACACTACTAACTGCCAATTATTTAAAACTTTACAGTAGTTCTTCAACAGTTGCTGACTCTGCATTTTCAATTTCACTTTATTATCGCCACTCTGCATAGTAACGGGCAAGTATCCCACTTTCTCATTTCCCACATATCGAATTTAATGACAAGCTCAACACAAACTTCCACAAAGATTCTTAACGACTCAACAATGCCACATTCCATATCATCATCTTATTATCTTGTTACAATCCTTCAGATCAGTGCTTCTTTAACTGGTGAATGAGTTATTCCGGGGTAAATTAAGTCTTTATGAGGGGGTGAATGATACGAGACGGGAGAATGACGAGTGAACGGCGAACGGCACGTGAATAAATTACTTCATTTACTCACCGCATTTCCTTTGCAGTTGGACTGGAAATCTGATAAACGTGTTCTCGACCTAAATAAACTCATATGATCTTTTAAAGGTGACAAAAAGGAATGGTGCAATTATAAAAGATGATGAAGATAATGTCTCCCTTTGGAAATGCATCAAGAGAAAGGATCAAGAGAAACGTTGTGCAGAAGAGAACAGTTTCTCTCACAAAGGAGTATGAAACAAGCAGGACTCGAGAGAGAGGTACGTCAATGGTGGCAACACACCTAAGGATAGTGGACTAAAATCTGCAGATTCAATGTTAAGGACATTAAAAATTTAATTGGATGAGGAAATACTGATGCCATGGTTTCTTTCCTCAAAACTTAAAAACGAAACACAACCAGAAGCCTTTTATTCAACAATACTAGCCAAATGGATGTATTCTCTAATCTCGGTCAGTTGTAAAATGGTACACACACATCAAATTACAGAAATTATAATAGAGGTAAAATTCAATTTTTTTTAAGAATAGACGTGAGTTCTGAAATTAGTGAAGTTTTTTCCACTTGATGGTCAAAATGACACCGACCAACAAACTTCTTGTCCTTCCTAAAACAGCACACATGCTCATGAAAATCAAAATGCATCACAGCATGAATTAAATATATCAACTCGACAAATACTCTTCAGTTACTCCAATCAAGGATAAAGCCAAAGAAACCTTAAACAGGAATTTAATGATACAGGTAAACATGCTGAATATCGACTGATTAAACCCTACTAGAATATCCATGCCAATCAATTATATAATGGAAAGCAAACCAGTCACTGAAGAGCTGACCAGAATGCAGGTACTGTATAGCAAAAGTAGATAAAGAAATGGAAGGAACCAGAAGAATGGGCATAAAGAGTAAGATGATAAGAATTTGCAAAGGATATGAGTAACAGGTTAAATCGATAATTATCAGTTTGGTTTATTACTACTGGGATCAAGAACAGTCATTCTTTACCACGAGGCAACTGCAGGGTAGTACCATGCAAAGAGGAAATTATTCCACATATCTGGACATCTTGAGAGGTTATGTAACACCAAAGCACTTTTAGGAAAAGACTCCCAAGGCAGTGAAAACCAGAGATTCATGTGAGCTAACCATAGTTACTATACCAAAAAACCAGAGTGAAAACAGTGGCAAATGTGCCCAATAAATATAAGGTAAATACTGGTGTCCATGGAGGGTCGCCCCCGAGACTTCTATGGTATTATCATAGTAATGGAGGGAAATACAGAAGGATACAGAAAGGGAGGTCCCTGATAACAGCTGTGTGCATGTAACAGCAGAAATAGATGAAGATTTGAAGTAATATTTAAGAAACGGAAGAGTGGAATGGAAAGGAAAAAATTAAAATCAACAAATCTTATGGTGACTGGAAAGGAGGCAAAAGGAAAGGTCCAGTCAAGAAAGTGGCCATGTGAATGAAGAACTATGTACTCGGTAACAGATGGAGTCATAAGATATGTTCAGAACCGCAAAATATACGAGTAAGGGACTTTCAATGACGATGTAATAATAGGGAAAGAGTTGGAGGTGGCACACCTTATTGTCGTAAAAGGCAGGTGTTTGAAGAAGTAAAACAATTCTGTTACCATGGGGGCACTGGACTTGTATAACTCAGTGCTGCAAAAACATGGGCGCTGACAAAGGTATAATGAACACTTTGAAAGGCATCACTATATTATACCAAGATTCCTAGCCAAAGTGCAATGGAAACATGATCATTTAAGCGATGGCCACAGGCTGCAGAATAGACCGAGATGGTTTGAGACATATGAGGCGGCGAGATAAAGAACAGCTGGTCAAAAAGGCAATAAATAAGAAAGTAGCAGGAAATAAGGAAGCAGCGGAGAAAGGACATGTCAGTCAGATAGGGAATCAGCAGGAAAGTGCACGAAAGTGCACCAGATAGAGAGGAATGGAAACAACCCCTTCCACACCTGATAACTTCAAGGGAAAAGCCGACATAAATAACGATGATTATCTGCAAGAGGATTACCGACCTCGATAGAACTGATAAACCAAAAAACACATTGACTCTCCTCGTTATGCTCTTTCAAAAATTATGCAGTTATTGCTTTGAGAAGCCTGTCTTAGAACTACAGCCACACCCTATTCACTGTTTGGCGAAAAAGTTTCTCCCTAGGACTGTACCTAAATAAGCTCTAAGAAACTGATTTACTGACTGTGCTTTACTAATTTAGCTCTAAGTAAACTATATTAAAGCTGAATTGTTTTCTGGACTGTTTTTAACTTAGTTTCAGAACGGTCTAAACACTGAACAAAGTGAGACCTTCCAAATCCATCTACTTTTGCTCGAAAGGGAAGGAAAAGACGACAACCGTCAACAAATAAGAAAATTCTCTTGCCTGTGAAAGATATTTGAAGATCAACAAAGGCCAGGTAAGAAGGCAAGTGGTTTATATCAAAGTTGCGGCCTGAAGTTTCCACACCTAAAATTCTTAGGGCAAGATGACTAAATTTATCCATTATTTGAATGTCAATGGAACTACCGTGTTACGGAAGCTTATCTGTCACAAAGAAAACTTACTTAAAATTTGCAAAATTGTGATTCACTACCCCGAAAAAGTTTCAGAACTTCACATCTTTAAGTTACAAGTTTGGGATTTTTCAAGTCTAGAAATGTGCCCAAATGAAGAGATGTATTTTTCAATTTAACCAAAATTGTGTCACTAGCTACGAAGTCAGTACCTAAACAAACACACATTGTGTTTTTGTAAACTTCGATTTTCCAGACGAATTATGCTGCTCTAAGGACCGTTAGGT
>NC_089752.1:36301383-36341383 GCF_040412425.1 Macrobrachium rosenbergii
TGTCATGATGTACCTTTCTGTTGTCTGGGTATACCTATGTTTCGAGGTAATGCGTAGCTTGGGGAGGGGAGGGATGTAGGATAAGTATGTATCATGTTACTGATATCAGTAATACTGCTGAATCGAATGTTATGTCTTTGGTTAGCAACGTATTACCTAACTCCGTCCGCGCCAAGATTTTGGCGCGAACGTCAGTTACTCTGTACCCACCTTAGGATTAAGACACTTCTGTAATAAACCGTCAACACGGAAGTGCCTCTTACTTACCCTGCCCATAGAGTATCCTATATATACCTATGTTGATTTGAATGGCATGAATCATGAACAGCCCGTCATATGGAAGTCGAAGTTTCGTGTCTTTCATTTTCACTTAAATAGAACTTACTGAAGTTTGTTCGATATTTATATTAATCCCGCTCAAGAGTATTTCATTCAAAATCAGTATTACTAAGCTACTGTTTCGGGAAACCATTCAAATAATTGATAAGTTATTCCTTAATGCTCTGCCCAGAATTAAACACAAAAAACAAATCCAGATTTTTAAGAGATTTCCATCCTTTCTACTGTGCCTCCGCTCCTGGATACAGCGTTAGTAAATACTCTGTTTCCAACATATCTATTTCCATCACTGCCTTGAATAAACTTGAAAACTACAACAAACGGATTAATCTTATGACGTCATCAGCATACAGACTTGCACCGATGTTTGGGGCAATAAATTATAAAGCCTTTAATTTTTTCCCGCTAAAGTAGCTGCTTAAGCTCCTGATACCACCTTGACTTTGATTGAATATGTTCATTACAGAATTCACTTTATCAAATAAAAACTTGCTTTTTTATGCCTGGCGTAACTCCCACTTCCTTGGGTATCTCTGCCATTACATCAGACTACCTTTTCAACTGACGGGCCCCAGGACTCTCCAAAGGATCGAGAATCCTGCTCATCTTATTTCCCTTCCTTAACAAAGATCATTACTCATACGGACAAGATCCACCGTTGCCACAAGGCCATCTTCACTGAGCAATAACATCGAAGTAACTTTTATGGAGAAACTCAAGAGACTCTACAGAGTTTTCCGAGACTTTGGTACATCTAGAAACAGGGCATTATACACCGCGCTGAAATATCTGAAACGTTTACAACTGAAGTAAAATGGCTTTTAAAATCCAACCTACGCAATACTTCCCCCTCCTGACCCCAAAATATTTCTAAAACTGAGGTTCACCATAATGACCACCCACCATTACGTAAGTGGAGTTTAAGGGAGCACGAAGGATGTTAATTAATAATTCAGTCTAAATAAAATGGCACTTCCCTACGCTGCTGGTCTTCCTGCCTGAAAAGCAATGTTTGTCGTGATCACAGTTTCGAAAAGAACCCTAGGCCCTCTTGGCACAAAGCAAGGTAAAGAGATGGGTGAGGATCAGCGTTGTCAAACCCTAATTACATATCTTACCGTTCTCATTATCATCATCATTAAGCCTTAACATCAGATTTTCATGAAATGATCCACCCAACACACCGTCCTAACGTACCCGTCCGCCAAAATGGAAAGCTACAGAAGAAATTGCAAGGTAGCTGAACACAAGTGGTTACACTGACGAACCACAAGCCCACAGAGGCTAAAAAGCAAACTGGTCATTTCAAGTGCATTTTCCGCAGGAAGACCTGATAAACTTAATCCAGCAGGAGATGGACTTATTCACAACATATTGATTCCATGTACACTGCAATGAACCATCGCTCTTCAAGTAAGAATTAAATATAACCGGTGATGCAACACAATCCTTCGTCATGGTCTTGGGATCCTAAGCCTTATCATTTACCTATTGCAAAGGCAGGTAGCTTCATGCACACGAAATTCAGCGTCCTTCAGTGGGACTATACAATAAATTTCCTCACCAGAGGCATCCGGAAAGCAATATATACAAGTTCCTCACGGCTTAGCACCTTTGACCATAACGAATCATAAATCTATGAGTAACCATAAAACTATACTTCTCACATGTCCATATTCAGTGAGTTCTTAACCACAACAAACCAACTCACCTTCATAAACGCCAATATCTTGATTATTCGGGGTCACATTGACACAATACGACTTTGACGGAGGACGACCAAACATATTTTAACGATGCCAGTGCTACAGTTTGACTGACACGGCAACCGTCAGGCGTCCACTCGTCAAGATAGCTTCTAGCCAATCACAAGAGTCCATGCAGCACCCTTCGAAAAGAGGAAGCAAAAGCGACTCCTGATTGGCTGAGAGAGAGAGAGAGAGAGAGAGAGACTCACTTACTGTGGATTATGGCTTCAATATTCTTTTGTAAATGACACAAAGAAAAATATTTCGGTAACTATGAAGGAAAAGAATTATAACAAACAAACAGTCAATTCCACTTAGTTCCACTTTACCTTGATTTGATGTCTCCTCCTTTATCTCTTCCTGACCCTCAAGTCAATTTTAGAAGCCACTAGAATAGATGGACGGACACAAAAAGGCAATGTAAGGAGTAAGATATATTAATGCCTCCATTCCTGGACACCTGTACACGATCTTTCCTTCCCTCTGATCTGGCCAAAAGCTCAGTATCTATTTTCCCTAATAAATAGCTAAAAAAACACGAAAGCCAATATAAATTAAAAAGTAAGGTAGACTTCAAAAGTGTAACTTCCCAAGAATCCTGACAAAATAAGTTGTGACACTCACATGCACACCACACACACCCTAATGCTCCCAGGGTCAGTGGCATTCCCACATTTGATTTTAGTTTTCTCTATTAGCTTTTCAGTCATTACGATGGAGTGAAACCCACTAACTTGCCAGACCCCCGAACTCGGAACATGAACTTCCTCGTGGGTGGCCAGAGACGGAAAAGCAACTTGGGATCGTTTCATGAAAAGATCGCGATGCTTCTATTGACCTATGCATTCAGTTATGTAGTTGGGGGTATTCCAAAGTTTCTGTAATGTCTTATATATTACAAAAAGAGACGTACTAGCAATCTATACTATCTAGACAACCAAAGACATAGAACCAGTTCACTAATGAAAGCACCCAGCAGAAAGAAGTCAATCACTAGGATAGCTAGACCTTTCAGTATTTTGCATTAGAAATTTTAGCATTCCATAAATATTCAAACTGGCGCGGAGTTACCTGAAGACGAGGCTAATCAGGTAAGGCTGACCCTGACATGCAAAAGGAATATCAAGACTTCAACCATTTGAATGCCACTTTACACTTGCTGCGTGAATGTGTTTGACGAATCTACCCAAATCCGTTCCTCCGTTTTTGAGACATTTTGCTAATACACGTACATGGCGCTGTATGATAAACAAATGATGTGTTAATGAGATCATAATCATGAGGAGTCACGTACCGAGGCAATTATCATGAAAATCTATTCCTTCAAAATGCAATATTACGAATATATGTAAATCACAAATTGTATCCAAAACTAGACTTGACAATACATTACTTGAATATGTATTGCATGAATACGCTAAGTACACTCTCACATGAGTGCACAAGGAAAACATGCATACATGCTCCCACATTCATGAATTTATTCATAATATTGCTCGTATTCGAATAACTATGCATATGAGTCATTTTATCCATGCAATTAACATTATTCCTCAGCTGCACGAGAAGAGTATTTCTCTATATCTTGCTACGCAGACCTATCCCTCAGCTGCACGAGAAGAGTATTTCTCTATATCTTGCTACCCAGACCTATCCCCCAGCCGCACGAGAAGAGTATTTCTCAATATCTTGCTACCCAGACCTATCTCTCAGCTTCACAAGAAGAGTATTCCTCTACATCTTGCTACGCAGACCTATCCCTCAGCTGCACAAGAAGAGTATTTCTGTATATCTTGCTACCCAGACCTATCCCTCAACTACACGAGAAGAGTATTTCTGTATATCTTGCTACCCAGACCTATCCCTCAGCTACACGAGAAGAGTATTTCTGTATATCTTGCTACCCAGACCTATCCCTCAGCTGCACGAGAAAAGTATTTCTTTATATCTCACTACCCAAACCTATCCTGCAATTGCACGAGAAAAGTATTTCTCTATATCTTACTGCATCTTCCTACCCAGACCTGTCCCTCAGCTGCCCGAGAAGAGTATTTCTCTATACCTCGCTACCCACACCTATCCCTCAGCTGCACGAGAAGAGTATTTCTCTATACCTCACTACCCAGACCTGTCCCTCAGCTGCACGAGAAGAATATTTATCTATACCTCGCTACCCAGACCTGTCCCTCAGCTGCACGAGAAGAGTATTTCTCTATATCTTACTACATCTTGCTACCCACACCTATCCCTCAACTGCATGAGAAGAGTATTTCTCTATATCTTGCTACCCAGGCCTGTCCAACTGCACGAGAAGAGTATTTCTCTATACCTCGCTACCCAGACCTGTCCCTCAGCTGCACAAGAATAGTATCATATTTCTCTATACCTTGCTACCCAGAACTGTCCCTCAGCTGCACGAGAAGAGTATTTCTCTATACCTCACTACCCAGACCTGTCCCTCTGCTGCACGAGAAGAGTATTTCTCTATATCTTGCTACCCAGACCTATCCCTCAGCTGCACGAGAAGACTATTTCTCTATACCTCACTACCCAGACCTGTCCCTCAGCTGCACTAGAATAGTATTTCTCTATACCTCACTACCCAGACCTGTCCCTCAGCTTCACGAGAAGAGTATTTCTCTATATCTTACTACATCTTGCTACCCACACCTATCCCTCAACTGCACGAGAAGAGCATTTCTCTATATCTTGCTACCCAGACCTATATCTCTGCTGCACGAGAAGAGTATTTCTCTATATCTTGCTACCCAGACCTATCCCTCAGCTGCACGAGAAGAGTATTTCTCTATACCTCGCTACCCACACCTATCCCTCAGCTGCACGAGAATACTATTTCTCTATACCTCGCTACCCAGACCTGTCCCTCAGCTGCACGAGAAGAGTATTTCTCTATACCTCACTACCCAGACCTGTCCCTCAGCTGCACTAGAAGAGTATTTCTCTATATCTTACTACATCTTGCTACCCACACCTATCCCTCAGCTGCACAAGAAGAGTATTTCTCTATATCTTGCTACCCAGACCTATCCCTCTGCTGCACGAGAAGAGTATTTCTCTGTATCTTGCAACCCAAACCTATCCCTCAGCTGCACAAGAAGAGTATTTCTCTATACCTCACTACCCAGGCCTATCCCTCAGCTGCACGAGAATAGTATTTCTCTATACCTCGCTACCCAGACCTGTCCCTCAGCTGCACGAGAAGAGTATTTCTCTATATCTTACTACATCTTGCTACCCACACCTATCCCTCAACTGCACAAGAAGAGTATTTCTCTATATCTTGCTACCCAGACCTATCTCTCTGCTGCACGAGAAGAGTATTTCTCTATATCTTGCTACCCAGACCTATCCCTCAGCTGCACGAGAAGAGTATTTCTCTATACCTCACTACCCAGACCTGTCCCTCAGCTGCACTAGAATAGTATTTCTCTATACCTCACTACCCAGACCTGTCCCTCAGCTTCACGAGAAGAGTATTTCTCTATATCTTACTACATCTTGCTACCCACACCTATCCTCAACTGCACGAGAAGAGCATTTCTCTATATCTTGCTACCCAGACCTATATCTCTGCTGCACGAGAAGAGTATTTCTCTATATCTTGCTACCCAGACCTATCCTCAGCTGCACGAGAAGAGTATTTCTCTACCTCTGCACAAAAAGAGCTACCCACACCTATCCTCAGCTGCACGAGAATACTATTTCTCTATACCTCGCTACCCAGACCTGTCCCTCAGCTGCATGAGAAGGGTATTTCTCTATACCTCACTACCCAGACCTGTCCCTCAGCTGCACAAGAAGAGTATTTCTCTATATCTTGCTACCCACACCTATCCCTCAGCTGCACGAGAAGAGTATTTCTCTATATCTTGCTACCCAGACCTATCCCTCTGCTGCACGAGAAGAGTATTTCTCTGTATCTTGCAACCCAAACCTATCCTCAGCTGCACAAGAAGAGTATTTCTCTATACCTCACTACCCAGGCCTATCCCTCAGCTGCACGAGAATAGTATTTCTCTATACCTCGCTACCCAGACCTGTCCCTCAGCTGCACGAGAAGAGTATTTCTCTATATCTTACTACATCTTGCTACCCACACCTATCCCTCAACTGCACAAGAAGAGTATTTTCTATATCTTGCTACCCAGACCTATCTCTCTGCTGCACGAGAAGAGTATTCTCTATATCTTGCTGCCCAGACCTATCCTCAGCTGCACGAGAAGAGTATTTCTCTATACCTAACTACCCAGACCTGTCCCTCAGCTGCACAAGAATAGTATTTCTCTATACCTCACTACCCAGACCTGTCCCTCAGCTTCACGAGAAGAGTATTTCTCTATATCTTACTACATCTTGCTACCCACACCTATCCCTCAACTGCACGAGAAGAGCATTTCTCTATATCTTGCTACCCAGACCTATATCTCTGCTGCACGAGAAGAGTATTTCTCTATATCTTGCTACCCAGACCTATCCCTCAGCTGCACAAGAAGAGTATTTCTCTATACCTCGCTACCCACACCTATCCCTCAGCTGCACGAGAATACTATTTCTCTATACCTCGCTACCCAGACCTGTCCCTCAGCTGCATGAGAAGGGTATTTCTCTATACCTCACTACCCAGACCTGTCCCTCAGCTGTACGAGAAGAGTATTTCTCTATATCTTACTACATCTTGCTACCCACACCTATCCCTCTGCTGCACAAGAAGAGTATTTCTCTATATTTTGCTACCCAGACCTATCCCTCAGCTGCACAAGAAGAGTATTTCTCTATACCTTGCTACCCTGACCTATCTTTCAGCTGCACAACCAGAGTATTTTTCTATATCCTACTACCCAGACATATCCTCAACTGGACGAGAAGAGTATTTCTCTATATCTTGAAGAGTATTTCTGTATATCTTGCTACACAGACGTATCCCTCAGCTGCACGAGAAGAGTATTTCTGTATATCTTGCTACACAGAGCTATCCCTCAGCTGCACGAAGATAGTATTTCTCTATATCTCGTTATCCAGACCTATCCCTCAGCTGCGCGAGAGTAGCGTTTCTCTATATCTTGATGCTCAGCTGCACGAGAAGAGTATTTCTCTATACCTCGCTACCCACACCTATCCCTCAGCTGCACGAGAATACTATTTCTCTATACCTCGCTATCCAGACCTGCACGAGAGTAGGGTTTCTCTATGTCTTGCTGCCCAGACCTATCCCTCAGCTGCACGATAGTAGCATTTCTCTATATCTTGCTGCCCAGACCTATCCATCAGCTGCGCAAGATTGGCGTTTCCCCTATATCTTGCTGCCCAGACCTATCCCTTAGCTGTGCGAGAGTAGCGCTTCTCTATATCTCGCTGCCCAAACCTATTCCTCAGCTGCACAAGAAGAGTATTTATCTATATCTTGCTACCCAGACCTGTCCCTCAGCTGCACAAGAAGAGCATTTCTCTATATCTTGCTACCCAGACCTATCCTTCAGCTGCACAAGAAGAGTATTTCTCTATATGTCACTACCCAGACCTATCCCTCAGCTGCACGAGAAGAGTATTTCTCTTATCTTGCTACCCAGACCTATCCCTCAGCTGCACGAGAAGAGTATTTCTCTATATCCCTCTGCTGCACGAGAAGAGTATTTCTCTATATCTTGCTACCCAGACCTGTCCCTCAGCTGCACGAGAAGAGGATTTCTCTATATCTTGCTACCCAGACCTGTCCCTCAGCTGCACGAGAAGAGTATTTCTCTATATCTTGCTACCCAGACCTATCCCTCTGCTGCACGAGAAAAGTATTTCTCTATATCTGGCTACCCAGACCTATCCCTCAGCTGCACAAGAAGAGTATTTCTCTATATCTTGCTTCCCTGACCTATCTCTCAGCTGCACGAGAAGATTATTTTTCTATATCTTACTACCCAGACCTATCCTCAACTACACGGGAAGAGTATTTCTCTATATCTTGCTACCCAGACCTATCCCTCAGCTGCACGAGAATAGTATTTCTCTATATCTTGCTACCCAGACCTATCCCTCAGCTGCACGAGAAGAGTATTTCTCTATATCTTGCTACCCAAACCTATCTCTCAGCTGCACAAGAAGAGTATTTCTCTATATCTTGCTACCCAGACCTATCCCTCAGCTGCACGAGAAGAGTATTTCTCTATATCTTGCTACACAGACCTATCACTCAGCTGCACGAGAAGAGTATTTCTCTATATCTTGCTTCCCTGACCTATCTCTCAGCTGCACGAGAAGATTATTTTTCTATATCTTACTACCCAGACCTATCCTCAACTACACGGGAAGAGTATTTCTCTATATCTTGCTACCCAGACCTATCCCTCAGCTGCACGAGAATAGTATTTCTCTATATCTTGCTACCCAGACCTATCCCTCAGCTGCACGAGAAGAGTATTTCTCTATATCTTGCTACCCAAACCTATCTCTCAGCTGCACAAGAAGAGTATTTCTCATATCTTGCTACCCAGACCTATCCTCAGCTGTACGAGAAGAGTATTTCTCTATATCTTGCTACACAGACCTATCACTCAGCTGCACGAGAAGAGTATTTCTCTATATCTTACTACCCTGACCTATCCCTCAGTTGCTCGAGAACAGTACAGACTTATCCTTCAGCTGCACGAGAAGAGTATTTCTGTATATCTTGCTGCCCAGACCTATCCTTCAGCTGCACAAGAAGAGTATTTCTGTATATCTTGCTACACAGACCTATCCCTCAGCTGCACGAGAAGAGTATTTCTCTATATCTTGCTACGCAGAGCTATCCCTCAGCTGCACGAGAAGAGTATTTCTCTATATCTTACTACCCTGACCTATCCCTCAGTTGCTCGAGAACAGTACAGACTTATCCTTCAGCTGCACGAGAAGAGTATTTCTGTATATCTTGCTGCCCAGACCTATCCTTCAGCTGCACAAGAAGAGTATTTCTGTATATCTTGCTACACAGACCTATCCCTCAGCTGCACGAGAAGAGTATTTCTGTATATCTTGCTACGCAGAGCTATCCCTCAGCTGCACGAGGATAGTATTTCTCTATGTCTCGCTACCCAGACCTATCCCTCAGCTGCGCAAGAGTAGCGTTTCTCTATATCTTGCTGCCTAAACATATCCCTCAGCTGTGCGAGAGTAGAGTTTTTCTATATCTTGGTGCCCAGACCTATCCCTCAGCTGTGCGATAGAAGCATTTCTCTATATCTTGCTACCCAGACCTATCCCTCAGCTGCGCGAGAGTAGCGTTTCTCTATATCTTGCTGCCCAGACATATCCCTCAGTTGCACGAGAGCAGAGTTTTTCTATATCTTGGTGCCCAGACCTATCCCTCAGCTGTGCAATAGAAGCGTTTCTCTATATCTTGCTACCCAGACCTATCCCTCAGCTGCACAAGAGTAGCGTTTCTCTACATCTTGCTGCCCAGACATATCCCTCAGCTGCGCGAGAGTAGAGTTTTTCTATATCTTGGTGCCCAGACCTATCCCTCAGCTGTGCGATAGAAGAGTTTCTCTATATCTCGCTACCTAGACCTATCCCTCAGCTGCGCAAGAGTAGCGTTTCTCTATATCTTGCTGCCTTGACATATCCCTCAGCTGTGCGAGAGTAGAGTTTTTCTATATCTTGGTGCCCAGACCTATCCCTCAGCTGTGCGATAGAAGCGTTTCTCTATATCTTGCTACCCAGACCTATCCCTCAGCTGCGCGAGAGTAGCGTTTCTCTATATCTTGCTGCCCAGACATATCCCTCAGCTGCACGAGAGTAGAGTTTTTCTATATCTTGGTGCCCAGACCTATCCCTCAGCTGCGCGATAGAAGCGTTTCTCTATATCTTGCTGCCCAGACCTATCCCTCAGCTGCGCAAAAGTAGAGTTTTTCTATATCTTGGTGCCCAGACCTATCCCTCAGCTGTGCGATAGAAGCGTTTCTCTATATCTTGTTACCCAGATCTATCCCTCAGCTGCGCGAGAGTAGCATTTCTCTATATCTTGCTGCCTAGACATATCCTTCAGCTGCGCGAGAGTAGAGTTTTACTATATCTTGGTGCCCAGACCTATCCCTCAGCTGTGTGATAGAAGCATTTCTCTATATCTTGCTACCCAGACCTATCCCTCAGCTGTGCGATAGAAGCGTTTCTCTATATCTTGCTACCCAGACCTATCCCTCAGCTGCGCAAGAGTAGCGTTTCTCTATATCTTGCTGCCTAGACATATCCCTCAGCTGTGCGAGAGTAGAGTTCTTCTATATCTTGGTGCCCAGACCTATCCCTCAGCTGTGCGATAGAAGCGTTTCTCTATATATTGCTACCCAGACCTATCCCTCAGCTGCACGAGAGTAGCGTTTCTCTATATCTTGCAGCCCAGACATATCCCTCAGCTGCGCGAGAGTAGAGTTTTACTATATCTTGGTGCCCAGACCTATCCCTCAGCTGTGCGATAGAAGCGTTTCTCTATATCTTGCTACCCAGACCTATCCCTCAGCTGTGCAATAGAAGCATTTTTCTATATCTTGCTACCCAGACCTATCCCTCAGCTGCACAAGAGTAGCGTTTCTCTATATCTTGCTGCCTAGACATATCCCTCAGCTGCGCGAGAGTAGAGTTTTACTATATCTTGGTGCCCAGACCTATCCCTCAGCTGTGCGATAGAAGCGTTTCTCTATATCTTGCTACCCAGACCTATCCCTCAGCTGTGCAATAGAAGCATTTCTCTATATCTTGCTACCCAGACCTATCCCTCAGCTGCGCAAGAGTAGCGTTTCTCTATATCTTGCTGCCTTGACATATCCTTCAGCTGCGCGAGAGTAGAGTTTTACTATATCTTGGTGCCCAGACCTATCCCTCAGCTGTGCGATAGAAGCGTTTCTCTATATCTTGCTACCCAGACCTATCCCTCAGCTGTGCGATAGAAGCGTTTCTCTATATCTTGCTACCCAGACCTATCCCTCAGCTGCGCAAGAGTAGCGTTTCTCTATATCTTGCTGCCTAGACATATACCTCAGCTGCGTGAGAGTAGAGTTTTTCTATATCTTGGTGCCCAGACCTATCCCTCAGCTGTGCGATAGAAGCGTTTCTCTATATCTTGCTACCCAGAGCTATCCCTCAGCTGCACAAGAGTAGCGTTTCTCTATATCTTGCTGCCCAGACATATCCCTCAGCTGCTTGAGAGTAGAGTTTTTCTATATCTTGGTGCCCAGACCTATCCCTCAGCTGCGCGATAGAAGCGTTTCTCTATATCTTGCTGCCCAGACCATCCCTCAGCTGCGCGATAGTAACGTTTCCCTATGTCTTGCTACCCAGACCTGTCCCTCAGCTGCGCCACAGTAGCGTTTCCCTATATTTTGCTGCCCAGACCTATCCCTCAGCTGCGCAAGATTGGCGTTTCCCCTATATCTTGCTGCCCAGACCTATCCCTCAGCTGTGCGAGAGTAGTGCTTCTCTATATCTTGCTGCCCAAACCTATCCCTCAGCTGCATGAGAAGAGCATTTCTCTATAACTTGCTACCCAGACCTATTCCAACTAAGTAATTTTTATCAATGACTGCTTGAGAGAGAGAGAGAGAGAGAGAGAGAGAGAGAGAGAGAGAGAGAGAGAGAGAGAGAGAGGGCAGGAATGAGGCAGGATATGTTAATACAAAAGACCCAAGGATATGCAAATCATGAGGTGAGTGTTATGCACCAAGTTCCTTCCGCCGTGAGTCTTGCACAGCAACTTGGAGACGTCCCTGCTTCTTTCCGCTTCCGAAAAAATTCGTTTTTAACAAGAAAAACCGTTCATGTCTGCAAGAGCGATCGCCTCAACACAGAGAGGCATCATACTGTATTCCACTGCATTCCAGCCAAGAGCAGCACAGGGTTCTAGTAAATTGTTTGTTGGTGTAGTAGAAGAGGGGTGTTGTGGTAAGGAACTAAAACTGGGAGCAACTGATTTTTTAATGGATTTGTGTGTGAGTGTGCGCGCGCTCGCGTGTGTGTCTTTGTATGTGCATGAATGCGTGCGTGCGTGCGGGCGGGCGAGAGCGAGGGAGAGAGAGTTTATGAATCTTAACATATCAAGTTGATAAACTAGTTAACGGAAATTTCTTCCCTTGTTGAAAATAATGCCACCTATTTATCTTGAAATTTTCTCTTTTCTATGCGGAGTTTATCCAGCCATGCGACAATTAAACGAGAAATTTTCGAAAACATGATTAAGTGAAAGGGAAAGTAAAAGGACTGAGGACGAGGTGAAATCCTGAGAGGAAAATGTGGACTGCGCCTTTTGTCAGGTAAAAACGAATGGAAGGTGATGAACGGCTTTTCACTCTCGGACTGAAATGACAGGGAAATGACCGCCGCTGCTCCGTCGGAATGAATTTCAGGGTAAAACGGTTATTTTGAAGCTTCATGAAATCGTGGAATCTTAATACGTTATTCAGAGGAATGAGAAGACCTGGACAACTGACGATAATGCTGAATGCGTTAAGTTTCCTCCGAAGAAAATTTAACTTTTCTTATTTTGTATTTTTACTTTTTGTATGTCCATAGTTTCATAAAACAAATATCCCAACCTCTGCCACTGTTTCCCTTAGACTTCTTAAGTCCATAGTTCATCATAACAGATTTAATATACGTATATATATGTAAGTGTGTCAAATCAGGCAATGAAATAACCAGTATCTACTGTAATCGTTTAAATTGTTTACTCACTCTAAAAACCCCAAATGGCAGAACGTGAGGCAGGAATTACACTGCATTTCAAAAACGTCCAAAAGATTAAGAGTCAACGGAAAGAAACATCTCGCAAGAGAAATATTGATTTAGAAGAAAAACCAACTGTCACTAAAGACAAAAGTATTAAAGGTGCAGTCGACACTTCCTAAAAGCTGTTTCAAAAATGGTAAAGTTTCTTCGATTCAAAAGTCTTAATTACGCCAAAGCTTTCCGAAATAGACTTGCAGCAAGCAAACAATAATTCCTAAGATTGAAATGGAAACCAACTGACCTATTCACCTATAGCCGAGGGAAAACTCCAAAATCTACATGGAGAAAAGGGTGAAAACAAAGTTAGTTTCATTCAAGAGGCAGCTTCCGAGATAAAAACTTTTCCACACTGTCAGCGTGAAGACGTACCTGCGTTCTTTGGTTAAGATATTTAAAAGAAGATACCGAATGGCCGAAAAAATTAGAGCTTTTCATAATTTCATACAACGAGGAGTTGAAACAACAATCAGCCTTCTTTGTATTGCAAAAATCCGACAGCCCGTTAACCTAATGGTCCGAAAAAACCTGACAGGTTCAGGAGGAGATTAGGTACCAGCCCTCGGGCTGGGGAGTTAAACAGTGGGCCTAGTGACACACTGGCCACGTGTCATAGGCATTGGGACCTGTCCCCCACAGGCTGTCGGCCTAAGAAACAGATCAGCACCAGCCCTATGAGCCTACAGAGGCCCAGGAGGACTTTAACTTTAATGTTTTGATATGTGTAATAATAAGGATCTCTACTTAGACCTCACATTTATAAGAAAACTGATCCGTTAGGATGAAATGAAAATTGAAATATACATTAACCAGCACAAAAACAATTCTCTCCACTTCTTCTATTTTCTCTGATGTTTTACATTATCTATAAATTTCCACCAGGAATACACCGTCGATGTTTCTTATTAATAATTGCAAGGGTAAACTTTGCCATGAACAGAACTCAAGACTACAACAGCCGAAACCTAATCACAGAAGCGTACTTCTACACTCAAGTCACTGCGACATATTTTGGGACATGAATGTGTAATGCAAGAAGCAGCTGCTCACCATGAATAGCTCTAGAATAAAATACGCGAATGAAATGGCTGAATATTGCAAAAACATGTTTGAATATTGCAAAAACATATTTGTATTACTGTCAGATGCATCCTGCAGTTGTCCTTTTTTTCTGTTTTATCGAAAAATTCTTGACTGCAATTTTAATAGGTAAAATGTCGTTTTGATGTTTTAATATGGTTTTCAAGTCTGTTTATACGTTAGAAGCAATGCCGATGATGATTATGATAAGAGACAGAAAATAAATCACATGATATACTGTACGTACCACATGCTATAAAGTAGATGACTGATGACCGTTCTTTTTAATTTGGGAAACGTGAACGATGTGACTCGATGATTATAGGATGACACTTCAAACTATATTAATTTTTATGTTGTTCAATGGGGAAATGAGCACAGAGCCTCTTCCCTAATTTAGTCTTAGATTGGAGACCACCAAGAAAGCCAGACACCGTTGACAAAAACAGCTCCTTCTAAAGGTGATGGGCACACATACCTACACACACGCATGCAGTGTGTGTGTGTGTGTGTGTGTGTGAGAGAGAGAGAGAGAGAGAATGAATATTTCTGAGCATTTGCCTCACTACGAATAAAGATTTCCCTTTCAAAAATGTCAGTGATGCAATTGCACAGGTGATAGTTAAGGTGACGAGCTTTGGGGGAGAAATGGCAAAATCTATGGAATTCTTACATTTCGACTACGATAAACCACGAAAGTTGGTCGACTTCTTCATGCAGCTCCTATCCTTGAGATATTCATGTAACGGATTATAAGCTCAAAAGATTATAAATGCGTAATGTATATATAGTCGAACACCTTAGAAATTAAGAGAACAGTAAATATAACAAATGTAACAACGGTTGTTATTACACGAATTACATCAATGGACTATAAATACAGCTAGTACTACAAATTAGAATATTCTGAAATATATAGATAACAGCCTCTCATTGACCTATGCCCCGTTAAAATGTCTCCCGCATGTTTAACCATTTCCTTCTCGTAATTTCTCAAGCAACGCTGAAGATTTTAGCGCCATGAGAGTACCATTTAAAAACTCCCTTTTTAAAAAAATCAAAGGTAAAACCGAGTTTTCAAGCGATGTGATTCCCTAATGCGCTGCAAGTATAGGATCACACACACACACACAAACTAGGTCCAGCTTTGGTCTGTTGGCTATCCTGCTAGCATACAAAAACCAAACAGATACTCAAAGAACTAGCCAAACGAAAACATGACCCCCACCTCACTTCGTGAGCGGAAATAATTAATATATCCGCCACATCAGGCATCATTACTTTCTCGATGTTCCAAAGGCCAACCCTTTAAAATAAGCAAGTTTTACCATGAACTTCAATGGGAAAGCTGTACAAATGATTGTAATTACGGCTTATTTAATCTCTCTCTCTCTCTCTCTCTCTCTCTCTCTCTCTCTCTCTCTCTCTCTCTCTCTCTCTCTCTTTCTATTTATCTCTGTTTCGCACATGCACCTTATGGATCTGATTTCTTTATAACAAAGTTTTTTTTTTCTTACGAATAAGCAAAATCGAATCGCAGTCAATGAGAAACTGAAGCTCAGATTTTAAACAGCCTCAACCCACTTTTGCATCCTAAATCACATTCTGGGATCGTTGGAATCAATTAGAACACTCAATGTTCTAATGATGCAATGAGAGAAGCTGCTTCTAAACCAAAATTTCATGACTTCATACTGGTTTTTTGTGAAATTTTGTAATTATAATTTTTTTTTGGCACAAGGATTAGCGAAACGAATGTAAACAATAGCACTGAATTCACTGCAGATTATTCCTATTGCGACTTCAAAAACAATACTCAGTTGGACATACAGCTCAGGTATACAGAGATAATAAACACTAAACCTGTTTCATATGGAGATCACGGACTCTACAGCCTCCAGTAACTGGACACTGTTATTTTTCATACGTGGATCAACGTCATATATAAAAAACCAAAGGGAATACATTGAAATCTACTATTTTGTTTTGTTTCTGTTGCTCTGACTCAATTACACTCAGGCCGCTCAAAAATTTATAACAGAAGCAGAAGAGAGAGGGGAGGAGGAGAAGGAGGAGGATATGGGGGAGGGGGGAAGGTGGTGGGAGGAAGGAGAGGAGGAACAGGTTTAAAACAAATATTAGTTTTTGTATGGGAGGCACGTTCTCTTTTTAGTGGAATTCAGACAAGATAATATTTCGCATTCTTCGTCGATGAGAGAGAGAGAGAGAGAGAGAGAGAGAGAGAGAGAGTCATCATTTGCTAAATACAATGAATCCATTCGAATATTTAATATAACGTCATTTGGCATACTATATCTGTATCCATCAAAGCTGATCCCAATCGAGGAAATGACACAGTCTAAAAAAATCTCATGCTATTCGTGAATTACATGACTGCCTCTGAACTGCAATCAGTAACCAACGATGGCTATGAAAGTTAGCCCCGTCGATGTTGATTAACTTTTAAGATGACAATGTCATTACTGTTTAAGAGTATTCGTGCTTTCGGGTTTAAGCGCTTGCTTCTAGTACTCTACGACTGGCCCTAAAGTTTCCCACTAAGACAGAGGATGTATTAATATTATTACTGGTAGTGTCTCGTTAAAAACAGGAAGCTAAAGCGGTAATGAAAAAATCGGAAGAATCGTGGCAGTAGGCTACAAGGTATAAGGATTGCAAAAGCACAACAAAAATTGACATACTAACGTTTATAAGATACAATCAGATCTAAAAAGATCAAAACACGAAACGCATCTGTTTAAGAGTCAAGCTTGTTACCGGATAAATTACATATACAAACGTCATAAACCTTTTCGTTACATAACCAGAGCGTCATTTTTCTGGTTTCGAGTCCCTCGACGAAAGAAAAAGGGAGAAAAATAAATTTCAAAATAGAGAGCTATAAATACCCAGTGCATATTGAGAATAACGTTTGATACTATTAACAAATTCATCAACAGTCCGCGGTTCGCAATAAAATCCCCAAAAAGCTCGGTGGTCAATACAACTGGCATCACTTGTAACACGATCAACTAATAATGGGGATGCCAGGACTCAAGTTTCACCCGAATGGAAACGAGTGACGGCAACGTTCGCCGAATTTGCCAGAGAGAGCCCGTTTTCTCTTTCATAAACTGAGATCCGTTCGTGTGTCGCACTGACGTCGAAACACCATAGGGCAGCCACGCCTAAAGCAATTTGATTATACTCGACGGGAAAAACATTCAGATTTCTCAGATGAAATGCTTCCTCGCCTGGTAAACAACATTTCTCGTACAAACATCTCGTACACATACAAGGATTGATTTACGAGTATATTTCTAATGTTGAAAGACATCATATTTCAAAATGCTTTATTAATTTTTAGACTAATTTCAAAAGCCAGAGATTAAGCAAACTAAAACACTTACAAGAAAATCAAACAAATTATAACCAACGCTAAAAATAAACAGCAGCACCGCCTACAGAAGAAAATCTTAGATGTTAATAACAGAACCAAATGGATGGAGCAATAAATTATTTTTTACAAGCGTATACAATGGATACGCTTCCAATGACAGATCGGCAATTAAGGAAATGTTAATAAGGTGATAGGGCGAGGCAACAACAAAGATGGAATGAGACTGGAAAAACCTAGTTATTGAGAGAGAGAGAGAGAGAGAGAGAGAGAGAGAGAGAGAGAGAGAGAGAGAGAGAGAGAGAGAGTGGCAAACATTCACCCAGTAACAAGAATGTGGAAAAACTCCAGAAGAACGAGGTAACATCTCACCATGAGTAACCCAGTGGGTAAAGGGCAAATATGAAAGGAAACACATTGCGTTTGGGTTATTTCGCCAAACAGAAAACCTGAGACCTTACACACTTACTGTTTCCATGAAATTTCAAATATAGTTCAGAAACACTCAGGGCTTTTTAAATAGTAATTCATATATTAACTATATAGTCTTAATTTTTTTAAATACCAAAAGTGATTCTCGGTAATTCCATCTTTATGAGAATTTCCAAGCATGTAAAGTAATAAGCAATTTATGAAAGAAGTTGAAGCCCGTACTGTACAATGAATTCTAACGACGAGGCAAAGCATACCTGCTGATACGTCATTTACCTGAATTTATGACTCCAGTTGACTGTTTAATGAAACTATGTAAAATACTGTCTCAGGCCTTCCTCTCCCTTACCCAACCACCAGCAGAAAATCATGACAAAAACTTGAAATGAACTGAATATAGAATTTAGGCCAAAAGCCAAACACTGGGACCTATGAGGTCATTCAGCGCTGAAAAGGAACTTTACAGTAGAAGTTTTGAAAGGTGTAACTTTGCACTGCTAATGGGGCAGGCGAGAGCGCAATTCACACTTGCCATTAAGCACTGCAGACTGAATGAAAAGCAACTAAGAGCTGATGCAATGTCTAGGAAATTAGAATCTGGCGATTAACCCCGTCTTTGGAAAGACATTCAATCTCTAAATCCCAAAACTAAAAAGCTGCCACAGAGAGTAGGAGATGCCGTCGGTGATGAGGCTATCGCAAGAATGTGGGGCGATCACTTCAGCACTATCCCGAATTGCATAAACGATCAAGACTCCCGAAGGGATGTAGATAGCCTCCTTACTGATAATATTCAGTTTCATTTTGCCGATCGTATTACGCCAGGTAACATCAGCGATGCCATAAGCAACTTACCTAATAATAAATCGCCCGGTTGCGATGGTCTGCCTGCTGAAGCTTTCAAATTCTGCCATCCGATAATTTACATTTTGCTAGCTGCGCTATTCAATGCGTGCACATTTCACCAGTTTCTCCCAGACTCCCTACTCTTAGTTCACTTAATGCCATTAATAAAAAAAAAAAAAGCTAAAGGATGCAGCTGACCCTGGCAATTATCGCCCGATTGCAGTTACTACAATTGCGTCGAAGATACTTGAGTCCGTTCTCCTAGTGAGACTTCTCCCCTTTCTACACACTACTGACAACCAGTTCGGCCTAAGCAAACAACTCAACCGACACCTGCGTCTACATCCTGAAAGAATTTGTGAACTATTACATATCATCAGCCTCTCCTGTTTTCCTATGTTTTGTAGATGTGAGAAAAGCATTTGACGGAGTAAACTACCTGAAGCTCTTCCTGAAGCGGCACAAATGAGGCACACCTCTATATCTAACTGGCATTTTATGTTGTTGGTTCTCCACACAGCAATTCTGTGTCAAATGGGATAACGTATTGTCGTACACCTTCGGCTCCCTAAACGGGGCCGGGCTCCGGCAAGGGGGCATTCTCTCCCCATACCTGTTTAACACGTACGCAGATGCCCTGAATGTCAGACTGAACTTACTCCTAATCGGATGTACTATCAACGAAACAACAATAAACAACCTCTGTTACGCCAACGACATGGTTCTGATTTCCCCATCTATCAGTGCAAGGTCTCCAGCGACTCATCGACACCTGCCGCCAATATGCAGAGGAATTTGATATCCTGCACAACGAAACCAAGACCCGGTGTATGTCGCTGCTCCCGAGATCGCTTAAGCATATTGCAGAACCGCAAATTTTCCTCGGAAATCATCGTCTGGAGTTCGTGCATGAATTTCCGTATTTGGGCCACATTATCACGGACGACCTAAAAGATACAGCAGACATAGAACAGAGGCGCCGTAAACTATGTGCAACTGGCAACATGATTGCAAGGAGGTTTGCCTTCTGTCACCAAGACACGATACTGCTGCTCTTCCGCTCGTACTGCTACAGTACATATGGATGTTCCCTTCCCTTTGGACGAACTATACCCGAGAGACCATGAGACGTATCACTGTTGTTCACAATGACATTCTGAGACGCCTCACAAATACTCCTCGCTATCACTCCGCCACGCATATGTTCATAGAAAACCGCCTGGATAATTTGAAAATCATTGTGAGGCGAACAATTTCCAGTCTGATCACCCGACTGAGAAACAGCAGCAATTCGCTTATACAAAGCATCCTAAGCAGTGGGGCAAGGAGATCTAAATTGTGGGAAAGATGGGATAATGAGGCGTCTGTCCCGTAAATTACTTATTCTCCATTTGTGCAATTATGTAGTGTCATCTCCAGAATCTGTCATTATTATTATTATTATTATTATTATTATTATTATTATTATTATTATTATTATTATTATTATTATTATTATTCTCCATTTCTTGTTATTAATTGTATTTTTCCTTTTTTATTACTACTGTGAATAATATCATTGTAGAGTTTTGCAATTTTCAATTCTCGTATTTAACCTTCTGGGCCTGACTTAAGTAAGCACCTGAGGTCCCTACCTGGAAATTAGTCGTCTGCAATCTGTATTTTTAATTATTATCACTTTCAATATATTTTTTTTACTATTCTCCATATAATTACTGTCATTACTATTAATATGAATTCTATTTTCTCTACTTCTTCAGCAACTGTGTGGATACTGCTGATTATTATTTTTATATCATGTCATCTAGATTGTGTGTATTGTATTTGTATAATGGCCCTGAGCTGCAATAAAGAATATATATATATATATATATATATATATATATATATATATATATATATATATTTTATATATATATATATATATATATATATATATATATATATATATATATATATATATATATAATGGCAATCATCAATGAAATTAAATTCTCTCGGTTAAGAAAAATAAAATGGAATGTAAATGTAACAAAACTATGAATTCTCGGCACTGCTACAGATGCATGTAGATAACCATACAAGAAGACCTACGGGACCATTTAAGAGTATTCCAGAATGTAAAAGAAACTGTGAATGAGAATAAGAGATTTCATAGTTTGAAATGAAAGCGATTTGACAGGATCGTCAGGGCATCGTGAAACCCAGTGCCACCTATATGCGGCAGAATAAATCATCTCACACTCGAGGAAGAAGCAAATTATCAGCTGCTCTAAAATCAAATCAAAACGCCACTGGTAAAATAAAGATATCTCTGAATCGGAAAGCGAATTAATATGAAAGCAAATAAGATCAAACGAAAGCACCGACTAGTTTGATTTTTTATTACGAAATCTCATTACTGATGAATATACTAGTGAGCAGATAAGAACCTGTGCAAACTTTTGGCAGCTGAGAAATAATTATGAGGTCAGAGGCTAATGAATACTACTCTCAAATAACTGCGAAACGAAAATAAAGGCTGCCATAATCAAATACAATATCACGACTGGCCAACATAAACCAGACATGATTATATATGCTATGCTATTTACAGACTGAAACGTCTGAAAACCGTTCGGAAAACAGCGTTTTGAATGTAAATTGAGCGCACTTGAACCAAATGGGAGACAGGGCATGGATGATACAAAATAATCACAGGAAACTTTTAGTAAAAGACAAGTAATTAAATGAAAGACAAAAACACACGGGAACAGCCAAGGATGGGAGTGCATGGTAAAATGAAAGAACGCTCATATGAAAAAATATGAACAATTTAAAGGCGTCAATGAATCCTACTGAGTTGCCTGTTTGCAAGATAATGCTAACAATAATAACCGTGAACACAATAGCAATATGTCCATAGCAAGTTAATCACGATGAAGAGGGAATAAGTAACTTAAACACAGCCATAACAGCCACTTCCACACTTATGAAGGAAAACCAACGCATAATTTCCTAAGTAAACAGTGCTCATCGACCCTTGTATCTCGGACGAAAGCAAGCACGCACAGTGGCTAACGAAGTGTACGTACCCTGTTATCTTTCTCGACTAATAAAACAGCAAATGGTCACTGTTCGAAGCAAATTCTACTGTTGCTAACACTTATTCCACTTTTTTTCTATTAATGTTATTGATTATACGCAGCAAATATTTCAAGCCATACATGTTTAAATGTCTATATTCAGATCATTTAATCATTCATTACCTAATCCTCAGAACTACAAAAGAGGATACGTCATATGATTAGGATTATGGATAAAAACATAGGCAAAACAAACGGCATCAATATTGAGAGCCAGAGAAAACAGCAAACATACAAAGAGTATTAAGTGCTTAACACAAATTCTGCTGTAAACGTCCCTGGCTACGATTTCAATTTAAATAAATGCGAGACGCTTCTTTTCCAAACATTAACACTTATTCCATCCACTCACTCTCCAAATTTTCCTCTTACCTTTCTTCTTTCTGCCCTATCCATTACTTCAGTCCAGGTGCTTAATTTCCCTTTATATTCTATCCGCTGCAGTGGCTCGGGCCTAGGCAATGAACAAGTACTTCGTCAGCAGGTCATTGCTTGCCTCATCAACCGCCCGATTAAATTGGTCACACTCTGGTCCTGTAATAAAAAAAACACATTTTTTCAAAATAAAACCTTCAACAATTTACCATTTTTGTAAAGCGTGGGCAAAGCGCACCAGGCTGATAAAATTTCCGCGGTCAACTTCTCATGTCAAATCTATTTTGGTCCTGGAAGCATTATAATTCTTTCCTCTGCTGCTTGCTTGTGTTCAGTTTCACGGTACTTTTGTCTATTCATCTATTTTGTGCATTGCTAATTCTCTGTGCTTATATTCAGAGGTAATAATCATTCTACTTCCTGTCTGCATAAAAATCGGAGAAGTTCATTAGAAATAGGAAGGAAATAAAAGGTACGAACAGACACAAATTTGGTTACACGTATAAAAAAAAAGGATATCACCAAGTCCTTTGCAATCAAAAACCAACAAAAACAAACAATACTAAACCATTTATAATATCTAATAAAGCTCATGATATTTTATTCTAAAATATATATATATATATATATATATATATATATATATATATATATATATATATATATATATATATATATATATATATATATTTCAGAGGTTCTCGATCTATTAGAGATGAAATACCTCTGAACATATTATTCGGAAGCCTCACAGCACTACTGAAAAGTGGTGTGTGATGAAGAGAGAGAGAGAGAGAGAGAGAGAGAGAGAGAGAGAGAGAGAGAGAGAGAGAGAGTAGTGTAGTTGAGACTGATATAGTTTCCATTTACTTCATAACATAATAGTCTGTGCGCTGGCAATGTTCACTAACTCGAGAAGAGAAGTTGTTTTCTGTAATTAAAGCACCACAAGGGCTGCATTCTGATTAAAAAGGCACTTTACTTACACTTTCACCTAATCAATATTCGAAACAACTTAGACGGCAATGTTCATGGTGCTCTCTACCCAAAGGCTAATGATAAAGATGTTCATTAACCAAGACCTCTCATCCACAAAACAGAATCTCTATAACGATAAAGAACGAAAAGGCCAGGAAAGAGAATCATGTTAAACAAAATCAGTTCAAAGGAGATGAAACATAGAGAGGATAGTAACTACTAGCACTAATAAGAACGGTTGTGGAAAATCCCGTAACGTTTGAGGCGCATCCCTTTTTGAGAAGAAAAATCATCATGCAAGAGCTTATTCTTTATTCTTCAGCGCCGCTGCTCTCTCCGGCACACTGAGGAGGACCCAACAGCATGAAAAGGAATTGGGAAATGAGAATTCTTCTGGTAGTTAGCGAGCGGCTTTGAGAAGAATTTCTTTGATACTATCGTTGCTGGGTTACGGCAAGTTCATATTGAGGTGATGTTTATAACTGCGTAGAGAACACCGATAATAATAATAATAATAATAATAATAATAATAATAATAATAATAACTTCTACTGGCAGTAAATTCTGTTAAAGGAACAAAGGTACTTCACTTCATCACTAATCTTTAGTAGAGATGCTCGTAAGCAGGATGGTTCCATTTAATTCACGTTATCAGTTTCATAACTACATAAAAGTAACACTGAATTACGTAAAGTAACCCTGAACTGCTCCTGTACATGCCAAAATGATAACTTATTGGCAGACATTGTAGGAAGATGTCTCTGCTGACACAACGAATTAATGTTCATTGCTCTTTTATCTAAACATAAACAAACACGTGTTTACATGCATCCACGTACGATAAACATTACTGCGAAAACATTGATAGATTTAATAAACTACTAAAATCATTTTATAATTGACATGTTATTGACACAAGTTATCAAAATGACACCAGTTCCACTTTTCAAAACAAGGTCTAGACCCGCAACGCATTATCGTAATAAATGGGCTCCGATTTAATTTAATCACAGGAAGTAAAAATAAGGTGCAGTTGCATCTTTTCAAAAATCCAGAAACACTGAACTGCTAGAGAAGAAAGGTGGGGCGGGGTGTTATCCCTGAAGGCGTCACAGGGATAAAAGAGTTATGTTTACAGGGTCGAAAAAAGTTTAACCACCTACTAGGCTTCTCCATTTTCACAAAATGCCACATATTTCATTCTTTGTCATCATCAGCTTCGTCTTAGTCATATTTTACCTAAATATGAGGATCTGAACAATAACAGTACGCAGCAGCAGCAGCAGCAGTAGTAGTAATAGTAGTAGTATACTGATATCCTAAATATCTATGGATCTGAACTAATATCTCATTTTTGTTGTAATTTCACTTTGCTTCTTTCTTCCACAATTAACAGGTTATTCCATGTCTCAGGTGCTTGCGGTTATATAATAGTAGATAAATTAAGTAATCATCAAATTAAGAGATGATCATCTGCCCTTCGACAATGAAGCTCATCCGTATTCATCGGGAGAAGCCTTCACCTTATCAGGGAAGGAACAGTTGCTTCCGCGTCCACATCAGTATTTCAGATTGAATATTTTCCATTGTGCTGAAACTTTTATCTTATCTGAAAGGACAGGAAGCAGAAGGTATGGGGAGGAATGAATTAAAGGAAACCTGTCCTGGCTGAATATAATGGGAAAGTATGAGTGCTGGAGATGGCAACTGAGCTAATAATATAATGTAAGATGCCTTAGATGCAGATGGGTTGGAAAGCTAGACGCTACTGGATAAAGAGTGAGTCAACAGAAAATACAAAGAGACAGTAGCAGGTAAATCATATCAGTAATAAATCAACAGATGACGGTATATACCTAATTACGCCTTACAACGTAATGAACCTCAGTAACCCTTCCAAATCTCTATCGGATGCAGGTAAATAAAACAGTGGAGCAATGAGAGCAAATACAGCAGTCTGTGAAAAGGTGCCTAAGAACTCCTTGAGTGTAATGCTGGGTAAGGACTGAGGGGTAATTTCATTTCCAAGCCTTTTTCCTTTGAGGTTAAAGTACCTTCGGGGAATATATAACAACTACAACTACAAAGCAGTAACTGTCACGCAAAATTATCAGAACAAGAAAAGAAGACCTTTATTCAAAATAAATGCGGTCATGTCATGCAAACACGTATACTCAGGAGAGAGAAGAAAATACCAAACAATTAACTACCAACTGTGGCATAATTCATGCCTTTATTTCATTTAAAGTTAGTATTATTACAGTCTTACGTACACGCACGAAGTGCGTCGTCAATTAATTTTGTAAGCTTTGTAATGCAAAATACTTTAGAAATATTATGTACATTAAAAAAACATATTACAAAAAGACATAAGAGGTGCGCGAAGACGTGAAATAAAATAATAGGAATTCTGAGAAACAAACTTCACACAACGTCCACTCTTCCACGTAAAACTGCATATGTTTTGCAGGAAATGAAGAAAAAAAAAGAGGAAAAACGTGACTGGATTCAAGACACCAGAGGGTTTCGAGTGAAGAAGAGTAGGATTTAAGAGACCTAAAAATGAGAAGGCAAGAGGGGATACAAAACGCAACCCTTTAGGTGAAGTTGGTGTGACGGGGTGACTCAAGGGGTGACTAAAAGTAATAAGGGAGAGGCGACTGAGAATGGAGACTTTTTCAAAGAAACAATATATGTCGTTAGATTTAGAAATACGAAACGATCAATAAAAAGATAGTTTAAAAAAAATATGAATATTTTAAACTAAAGATAATTATGGAAGCATAACAAGTTCCATAGAGGAATAAAACGAAGCAAACACGTTACTGTGTAATGTAAATACAATGATCAAGGTATAAATAAACAGATCAACGAAGAGATTAAAAACACAACATAAACATCACCAACTGGTCAAACAATAAGTTTGCAAGTACATTTTCTCCCCTCTAAATTGCTCTCCATCTCGAAAATTCCTAATGGACCTTCAGGTTCTCTTTCTAGTTTTCTATAAAAGAAAACTATTGAGATGGCTTTGTCTGTCCGTCTGCACTTTTTCTGTCCGCCCCCAGATCTGACAGTTTCATGGGCCGCGACTCATACAGCATTATACGTTATACTGAAAATTCGATTGCGCACTTTTTAGTTGCTATTTCTTATTCCTTCTTTCTCCATCTAAGTCTCGTTTCCTTTCTGTTGCCTTCAAGGCTTTTCTTTTGCCGCTGGGTCTTTCTTGCAATAAATTGTTTATTTTTCCTCAGTCAGAGCTTTTTATCACAGTTTTTAACCGTTTCCTCCAACCTTTCATAACTTTCATTGTTTCTGTTTGACGGCTAATCGTCACCTATTTGTGATAAACGAATGTATGTTTCCCGTACTTTTACCAAATCATTTTTATGCCTTCAATATTTTCCTTTTTCGTCTCTAGTCACATCAACCCCTAAAACCTGCCCTAATTGTTAAGCAAACTTTCGAAAAACTCTTTCTCTCTCTGACGTGAAGCATAATGGACAACACAGAAACGAGGTCTATAGTACGTATGTATTCCAGTCATTCAGCAGCACTCCTCACTCTACCAGCCCACACCAAGGACCTCAGTCGAAGCAATTCGTGGAGAATGGGAGGACGACGGTAAGGAAGAGGGTTGGTCGGGGAGAAGGGGTTTGTCCAAAATAAAAACCCAGGAAATGAAGGATAATGATCATGAATTCACTGTGCTCAGAGCTAATTAAATGACAGTCATCCAGAATCTTAAATTTGGTAGTTCTTCCGATGTCCTGGGTTTCTTGATAATTACAAGGTCAAACTAGTTTGCGTGGTTTCATTAGCATTATAAATAATGGAACGTACTGTCTGGACGGAGAAGCAGAATGACTTTCGACAACGAGATTCAAATTCATTTAGTTGATCACGGAAAAGACGAGAAGCTAAGCAAGAGTTCTCCCATGAATTTAATATAGGAATCTGTGTGGCCTTTGGGTGATGCAAAGAGGAATAAGGTAGAAAACGGAAATATTAGAGATAAAAGCTGGAGTGAAATTGGGGGAGGTAAATAGGAATTATATGATACAGGAAAATGATTTATGGTTGATTTCAATGAAAAAAATAAGTGAAAATAGTGGTGTTGGTTAGAAATAAGATGTTAAAAAGAATAAGGTCATAAAGCAATAAGGCGTTGCAAGGCTTGCAATTACGTGAAGAAATGGCAAAAGCAGATTGTGAAATTACTCGCTGCACTCATGATAACGAAGAGGAATGTACAATGACCTGTATAAAACTGACATTACGGTAAAACTTTGTGAAGTCTCAGGGGCGTTTTGCTGTTGGAACCGGTTACGGAAAATTAAATAGATTACCTTTAGACCGACAACAGTAACACGTTCACTACAAAGTTGATCGTCCGCTAGACGGAGTGCAACCATGTCAGGTCACTGACCACCAGGTACCACCAGCTATGCATCACTTCCGAGGAAATTTAGATGAGAAAAAGCAGATGTTTCTTGAAAATAACAACCCTTAATAATCACCGATAAAAACAACACAAAATGCAGACATGAGTAAAATATACTTAATTTTTTTTTTTATTACAACAAATCCTTTTACATTCTGTTATTTTTAAATATACACACACACACACACACAAACACACACACACACACACACACACACACACACATATATATATATATATATATATATATATATATATATATATATATATATATATATATATATATATATATATATATATATATATATATATATATATATAAATGGTGTAAGACTAACAAAAGTTATTGAAGAACCAGTTATATAGAGCAAATGTATGCATTACAGTAAATCACACACATATTTATATCCAAATATTTTTAACAAAATAAACCTGTACATTTTTCCTCCAATGTTTCAATAATTATGTATTTCTGTGCCATTATTTTACCAATCAATACTTAAAATTGGACTCAAACGCATTGGAAAACAAATGACTACAATCCTTAATTGTCTCACCGCTTGCGACAGGAGTCACTGGGTTCGAAGAGTTTTTGCATCAACTACTTCTTGAAGAAGAGAGACTCATGTAACTAATGGAAGCTCTAATTAGTAAGACTGGAAATGAAGAAGGGTCTGCGAAACTCGATTAAGAATCTATGAAGCCTTATATTTTTTCTTCTGTTAATTTTAGAGCATCAGTTTTTCCAAACCTTTCAAAATTTAAAAGAAAACTTAGTCAAATAAAAAATAGTGACAGGTAATGCTAAAGAACTGGGCCTTTTTTCAGAAATGGTGAAATTAAATAACAGCAGCAACTCCAGTAATAATAATAATAATAATAATAATAATAATAATAATAATAATAATAATAATAATAATAATAATAATAATAATAATTATTATTATTATTATTATTATTATTATTATTATTATTATTATTATTCAGAATAATAATGATAACAGAGACAAAAAAAACTTTTTGAACAGTTTTTGAAGTAACAATACAGAATCTTTTTAGCTTTCAATAATTCGTCATCCCTTCGTCAGGAGCCATTGCAACTGAAAAATTCTGTTTGTCACACAAGAAGACTCTTTTTGTCTCTTGCATTAACCAGGGCGCGATTGCTTGCTAATATTTTTAATAACCTACAATGCCTATCATTTCTGATGTGTACCAAGTTATAACCTCTCAAAAACAAAAACATGGAAATTTTGAAGTAAAAATGTTATCTTAAATTGTGCTAGAGAGAGAGAGAGAGAGAGAGAGAGAGAGAGAGAGAGAGAGAGAGAGAGAGAGAGAGAGAGTGGTATCTGTTTACATCCTTTCTCTGTTTCTAGTACAATTTGAGATTCCATTTTATTTCAAATCTTTTATGGTATTGTTTTCGAGAGGCTAAACCTTGACACACCTCAGAATCGGTAAGAAATGTATGCCTCAACGAAAAACATAAACCCTCAGACTATTCGAATAATTGCAGGTTGCGAACACTGATGCAATATATATTATATTCCAACGAGCAAATGTCTATACTTTTATTTAATAATTTTACATCCCACTCTCGAAGATCAGATATGCCAGGAAGGTGCATCAAATAATATTTTACAATTATTATTGCCATTTCCACCGCTTAGTAAATAAATCTGGTCAAATAAGGTGCTTTTGTGTTTTGTTTTCGATATTAACAGAAACTGTTAATACCAGTTCAGTATTCATGATCATATTTCAACGATAATAAAGATACAACACCAAGCACTAAAGTATTCAAGTAACAACGTATCAGAAGAGAAATTAAAATGATAAATAGCAAAATAAGTCGAATACACGCGACAAAGGAATTACAAAGAAACACAATAAACAAGATGCAGGCACACACATTCCAGGGGAGACATACAATGAAACAATCGCATAAAAAGCGATAAATGAAAGCCACCAAAACAACTAACCTCAGAGAGGTGAAAATAAAACAGAGAAAAGACGGAGGAATTCCTTGGAACGATGTGGATTTTAAAGTCAGTCTGCAATCCGCTTGAGTTCAGAGGCCAGAGAAGATCAAATGAATTCCACGAAGCAGAAAGACAAAAGAAGCAGGACACTCAACAGTAAAACGCCAAAGGCAGGCTTTTGGATCTTAAATATCAGTTCCTTAAAAAACATAAAACAATCACGCAGGGAATTAATTGCGCTTGTGATGAAATCAGTATGTTTTCTTTAATCATTATTTCGTTGCGTGGAGGTGTTTAAAAAATATCTCAAAAAGTTATTGAAGGACTTTGGACTAAGGAAAAACTGGTCATATTTTCAAGAGCTTCTAAGTCCGCATGCAGATTCTGGGTATGCTTTTCTGAGTACGTTACTTACCATTCATTTATTTATAGTTTTTTATGATAAAAAGTGCCAAGGCCGACAATAAGTCCAAACTTGGATTACCCTAGAAAGAAAACAACAGCATTATTATAGCAGTAGAAACACTGGAAAAAACGTGTTCCATGTTAACAAAGAAAAAACTGAAACATTGAAGATGAACGATTACTTCTGGATGCACATACCATTCATTTATTTATAGTTTTTTTATGATAAAAGTGCCAAGGCTGACAATAAGTCCAAACCTTCATTACCTTAGCAAGAAAACAGCAGCATTATTATACCAGTAGAAAAAATGGAAAAAACGTTTTCCATGTTAACAAGGAAAAAATTTAAACATTGAAGATGAACGATTGCTTCTGGATGCACATTCTCTGTAACTAACATGCCTGCCAAACAATCGTGAAGGGTGTTGCAGTAATACTAAAATGATGGGCGCACAGCCTCCCCAGGGGCTAGAGCAATGTTTAAAATTTTATTGGAAAAAGAGTAGAACATCACGGATAAAATCTCATTCAAGATGAACTAGATTGAATGTAAGAAAGATTTATCAAGTATATGAACGGCATTCGTAGACATCTTTTGAGTGCGTTTATGGACATAACACCCAAAAGATTTAATACATTAATTGAATAACCCTACTAATTATAAATACATTTATATACATATACATACATACATACATACATACATACATATATGTATATATGTACATACATATACATATGTATGTATTATATATATATATATATATATATATATATATATATATATATATATATATATATATATATATATATATATATATATATATATATATATATATATATATATATATATATATATATATATTAGCGCCAGTTTTGCTTTGGGGAAATTACCACTGAATGATGTGTCAGCGTTTTTAATTAATTATCGGAAATTACCAGGGCGGAAATGAGTGCATGAAGTGGAAACTGGCCCAAATTAATCGACACAAAATGAGCTGGGCTGTATTTTTCGCTGATGTTAAATAACCCGGTCATCAATGCTCACAAAACATGTATAAGTAAATTTACTTTTATGACGAAGATCAAAGGCCACATCTCTTTCATCCACATAAAAGGATACTGAAGCTGCTGCAATAACGAAAACGCAAACACATGGCCATGATACTGAATCAGCTGATGCGAAGATACTGGATTTCAAAACTAAAGACCCAACAAATTACGAAAGAAAGCAAAACACAAACACACACACACACATACACACACCTATGACAGACGTTCCACGTTTATGATTGCCGGAAAGAGCTCCCAGAGGGCTGAAGTCACTAACGCCAGTGTCAACCGTTTGAACATTACTAAATCTGACTTTTTTTCTTTTCTTTTCTTTAAGGGCTGTTGTCAATTTTCATACTTTTCTTGCATCGTCCTATTTCCATTACTATAAAAACAATTCATTCTTGCGTGATAAATATCGCACGTTTCAGCGTCACTAAAAAAGACGAAACGGCACAAGGATGCTAGCAAATCTTGACAGATATATTCAGGGATTAAATGACATTAAACAGAGAGAGAGAGAGAGAGAGAGAGAGAGAGAGATTTGATTTTTCATAATGGCACAAAAATCCTGAAGGATATTATTACATTCCATGGCTGGGTAATCTTTCAGCGACATCAGTCAAAATGACAACAGCAATAAAGTCATTGTCATGACAGTAACAAGAACTTCACGCAAATCAAATGAAACCAGATATGCAGCATTTTCATTGTCAGGGATATCATGCTCTGGGGGATCGGGTCCTGGGAAAAGGAACTTGCACATAAAAGGCTAATCCACTGCACCGCAACAGGATGACGGAGGGTCATTAGCATGAAATGGAATCCTTGGGCAACTTCCCAGTCTAAGCTGAAGTCTATCCTAACTAAAAAAAAAAAAAAAAAACAGAAGATGGGAAGCAATTACAATGGAGTTCAATGATGCTTTTCTTGGTAACGTAGTAACGGCTTTTCGATTTGTTAGGAGTGTTGGACATTTCTTTATTTTTCGTTAGTGTTTTACCAGTGTTCTTACTTAAGTAAAGACACAAGATCGTTAACGAAGAGCAAGAATTTATCATTATAACAGATAAAAATATTGTACACACAAAATATTTTGAAGATGTTTAAATCTAGCAAACACCTGGTTTCTTCCCCTCAAGGAATATGATGATCTGATAAACTGTTAACTAAACAGTAAAAGGAAGTTAAATGTATGAAAACAGTACAGTTGGATATTAAAACGCGAACGCAAAAAATGGATTTGATACATGGAGCAATAACAAACACCATGTCGTACCAGTTTACAAAGCTTCCGCTCTCTCATTGCGCGCATACGCTCACAGTCGAGAAAATGCATCCTAAACAAAAGGAAGTTTGGAAAGAGAAATTTACATAAATTTCTAATGTCTGCCTGACGTCAGATGAATAGGGCCCGCGCAAACAGCATACTGTAATTTCATACAAAAAGTAAAAAATATGCCGAAGTTTCTTCGGCGCAATCGAGTTTTCTCTACAGCGTATAATGCTGTATGAAACTCTCAGCCACGGTCCATGAAACTCTCAGCTGTGGCCCATGAAGCTTTCAGCCACGGCCCGGTGGTGGCATTTGTTGTTGGCACCTATATCGGTGCCAAACGCACGATCATGGCTAAATTTAAACTTAAATAAAATAAAAACTACTGAGGCTAGAGGGCTGCAGTTTGGTATGTTGGATGACTGTAGGGTGGATGATGATCAACCTACCAATTTGCAGCCCTCTAGCCTCAGTAGCTTTTAAGATATGAGGACGGACAGAAAAAGTGCGGACGGACAGACAAAGCCATCTGAATAATTTTCTTTTACAGAAAACTAAAAACTATAACTGTAGCTGGCAGATAATTCCACTATTTTTGTAACGTAAAGAACACTTTTGGATTTTGATCACAATTTAATATTTGAGCCTAAAAAATCCCGAAAATTTATGCAGATGCTTACCTAAATGACATGATCATTAAGAGAAATTAATTTCTCTTGTATTTATGCAGTAACGTAAAGAAGAGAAATCCGCACAACGAAAACCAATTACCTTCACGTCCTCACATCGCAAAACCTGTCCAAACACTGGATAAATGCAGCTCCAGGCAATTTATAATCTAAAAGCCTAAAGATAATACAATTTGCATTTTCCACCCAGACACAACGAGTCAACAGGGTTTGACGGGAAGAAACTAAGCAAACGCGGGAGAGGGACTGCATAAAAAAGCTGAATTTCCCATAAGCCTCAATTTTCAATCTCTATAAATGTTCCCCGAAATATTCTCCTCCTATAATTTCACTACAGTGGAGTTCGAGGATGTGGGATATAAAGATGAATGGAAGACAAGAAATGGAATTATTCAATAATACGTTCTGGCAAGGACATATTGTTTTGAGAGTCATGTCTCCTAAGTGACTGGTTTGTACTTAGGTAAGAGTAGTCACCTCGGCCAAAATGGAATTAGGGAATATCAGTCGGTTATATATTTCAGTCAGTGGTCTTCAATTGCCTCTTCCCAGATCCCAGATCCCTTTCTTTATATATTTCCTTTATTTGCATATGGAATATTTACCTATAGCACTATGAAACTGATAACGGATGGATGAATATATACAATGTCCAGCGTACTTACTAACAACACTCTTCAAAACGGCAAAGTTGTCATCAAGTCAAGTGTGCGCCAGAGGTTATTCACACAGCAAAGATAACATTCTTTGCACTGACCCAAACGACGATTATCACGTATAAAACGGAAAATGCAATATATCTTATAACAAAACCGATAAACATTTTTCCTGTTAGCTTTTAATTTCCTGTCGTCAACCTACAGCCCAAGGGGTTCAAGGGGGTCGGGTGCTTTTGGCGCGGTTTTTGGCGCCGTTTTTGGCGCCGTTTTTGGGCTCCAGATTTTTGGCGACAAGTTTTTGGCGCCCACACTTTTGGCGCACCAAATTTTTTTCACCAAAATAAGAATGAAAATATCAAGAGGATTACATTAAAATAAGAAGAAAATTCAAATTTTTATTCGTGTCTATAACATACATACAAAAAAGAATACATAATAATAATGGTTAAAATTAAATAAACATATATATATATATATATATATATATATATATATATATATATATATATATATATATATATATATATATATATATATATATATATATATATATATATATAAACGGGGATTAAACAGTAATTTAATGCATTTCATAATTGTGTGCTAAACCACGCAAGTATTCGGTTCCTTCTCATTAAACAGGCGCGCAATATTCAAAATTCGCTCATCAGCTTTCACATACTTGAGGAGTTTCTGTCTCGGAGCATGACCAGCAACCAATTGTTCATAATATACATCTCGACTCTTTTGAATTTTTCTAAGACCATCAATAAATTTCCATATTACTGGGTGATGGACTCCTAATTCGGCATATATTTTCCTATGTGCTGCCTCTGCATGATTATTAGTTCGGTCACTTCCAGCGATGGTTCGATTGTACTGGTTCCACATTTCGGGAGGGAAAAAAGGACGGCGCCTGCCATTGCCTCTTCTCAATGGTCGTCCAACGTAATTATCCTCAAACCAGTTAAGTAAAGGCTGCAGTTCTTCTGGCAAGTCTTCTGATAGGGCATCAATGTAGTTATCCAAATGAGGAACAGGCACGAAGCATAAGGCTATGATCATCTTAGCTTTTAACGTAAAATCAGAGTTATTATTATATAAAACCTGGAGCCCAATTTGTTTAAGATGCTTATGCATGTTATGAGCTAAATGGAAGAAACATCCTTGTATTATCACTCCTGGAAAGCACTCTTCCATTGCCGAAATAGCTGCTTGTTCAAAGTCACATGATATTGTTGTTGGATTTAGTCCTGGGATTGCGTCATGAACTAACTGAAACATGCGAACATATGTTGCACGCCTTTTATTCGGTAATAAAGCATAAAAAACTGGATGAACTCCTCCATGTCTTCTTCCCAGAATAACATATATCTGTGTAAATAATGGAGGAGCTAATTTGAATGTTCCATCACAATACCACACGTCAGAATCTCGTAAAAACACAGTCCAGCTCTGTCTTCCGAAAATTAAAATTCTTTCGTCTGATCGTCCACTGTCACCATTAAAAAGTTTTCATGCTCACCATTGTTTTTCATATAAAGTTTGTATTCATCTGGGATCACTAATTCACAAACATTGACAGGATTAGGAGGAGCGAGGCTCAACTGATTTCTCCTTCTCTTTATCATTTGCTTCATTAAATCTAAATTTGGAAGTGCTCCTTGAGCGGCTTGAGAAATATTCTCTGTACAAGAACTTATAATTACCGAAGGCTGATCTTGGCAGTCTTCAGCCCGACTCTTTAAACTAGTTTTAATAGCAGCTACTTCTACACTTGCTATTGAAGCACCATGAGAATGTTCATTTATTTCATTTATCACTTCATTGTCTTGAGTGTGGATACGGGCTTTGCACTCATTCTTATTTTCACATCTCCAAAACTTTGTACTAGGGTCCTTCTTGCTATGCTTATCGAACAAATAAAGATATCCATAATGCGAATATTTGGGTTTATTTTTCTTACTTAGAATAAGTTCAGCCATTTCTGTAGATGGGTTCAACTCAGCTATTCTTAAATTTTAACATGTAGGCGGTAGTAAAAAGCTGTTTCTGTACTGTGGAAATTGCTGTCAAGTTAAAGAGAAACAGATAGATAGATAGGCAGTTAAAGAGAAACAGATAGATAGGCAGTTACAGAGAAACAGATAAATAAGCAGTTAGTAGTAACAGGCAATTTCTATACTCTCAGAATATTTTAACCTGAGAGAGAGAGAGAGAGAGAGAGAGAGAGAGAGAGAGAGAGAGAGAGAGAGAGAGAGAGAGAGAGAGAGAGAGAGAGAGAGAGAGAGAGAATTATTTTCTTATTTTTGGCGCCAAAAAAATCGTCGCCAAAAAAACTCGTCGCCAAAAACCTTGGAGCCCAAAAAACGGCGCCCAAAAAACGGCGCCAAATAGAACCATTCCGTCAAGGGGTGGGTACTAGACGAGAAACTGGGAAGAGAAAATCGTTCCAATGACACAAACACGAAAATTGTCTCGTTAATTTATATGCTTGCTCTCGAATATGAATAGAGGCCTATAGATATTCGAGATGGACATCATGGCAAGTGCAAAAAGTAACAAATACAAAAATAACAAGATTACATTTATGGGGGAAAACAAATATAAATGGAGACATACGAAAATGTGGCAAGAAACTGCACGACGCATAATAGAAATTTCAAAAGTTTTATCGCTCAAACATTAGTAGCACGAAACAATGACGACACTAAATGAAAGAGTAAGAGAGCGCAATGCAGCATCGCATTTTTAAGACGCGTTTCAAAAGCCTTAATAACATAAATCACGAGGAATTAGCAAAATCAGAGACTGCATAACACAAAATGAATATTCATTCCAGCCCAGATAAGAACGGATAAACGTTACTGCTAAACATCATGAAATGGTATAGCTGCAAGAACGACGGAATGTATTAAAGACTTTTCAGTATTTAGATGAAAATAAATAAATGAAAAACTTTGTAAAAAAAAAAAAAAAAAAAAAAAACTGTAAATAAACGACAGGCTTTCTGTTTGAGAATGACCTCCTGTTATCTGCGTACTACTGACATCTCCCTGTCATTATCATGAAATGTTACCATGTAACGAATGCGGTTACCGAAGAGAACCGTGAATATAAAGGCTTTAAAGAAACGGATTCGCTTAAATCAAATAATCGGGCATGCGTCAGTGAATGCAACACGAAAAATTACTGAAGGAATAGTATATGTTTTGCAAGCATTTCTGAAAGGTATTTGCGATGCCGTATATTTCATTTAAGTATAAAATGGTGCATCGTGATGTCAGACGCTAACGTTTTCAAAATGTAACAATTTTTTTAAAAAACCCACGAAATGGAAATATATCAATAACAAAAACTTTCCCAACCATAACTGACAGTACAGAAGTTTGCAACATTAATTACAAAATTGAGAATTGAATGGAAGCCAAAGTATTAAAGACAAAAGAGAATCGAATAGCCTGAAGGAGGAAGGAAGGTTCTCCAAAGGCAAGGATGGGGCATGTGCAAACAACACGGTACTAATGAGAATATCAGCTTCTACTACCACGATGATTTGACAGATCACCTGACTGCTAGGTCACCTGCAAGGACATCATAAAAAAAAATAACAATAATTGCTACACGTTTACGTCGCCATAAACCTCAAATGAACAGACAAACTCATCAAGAAAATCAGAGACCCTAAACGTTTCCAGGAGCCTTTCATTGTCTGGATAAACCTTGGTGGGTTAAATCCAGAAAAGAAATTAAGAACTCGCTACGCTACTGGCATTCTGCAACTACAGGCGTTTTAAGAGTCATCATCATGAAATTGAATCCCCGTTCGAACAACTGGCCTGATGCAGACCTTTTTTCTTCTCGCTAAATTTTCTCGGGGATTTAGGAACCGGAAATGTTTAGACATTTCGTTTCAAACTAATAATGCTTTCTACTTTGAAACAGGAGAGGGCACGTTCTGTCACTGTTTCACTGAGAGAGAGAGAGAGAGAGAGAGAGAGAGAGAGAGAGAGAGAGAGAGAGAGAGAGAGAGAGAGAGAGAGAGAGGGAAGACAATGGTATTATTTGAATTTTGAGTGAGGTCAGTTGCCAGTTCTAGCTATAAGTTTAAAATGTATGGAAAACCTTCAAATAACAATCTTATAATTAGCAATTACTCCTCCCACAAAGTAGATTTAAAAGTCTCAGAATTAAGATCAGTGTTTCTTAGAGCACTTAATATCTGCAGTCCAGAATTTATCAGTGAGGAATTAGAATTTATATACCAGGTTGGTATTCAAAATAACTTTAAATTAAAAGGTACTGACTGCAGTTTAACGTTAACAAGAAAAACATCTGACTCATATGAAGAGAAAAACAGAGAATTGAATTTTATATCTTTCCCTTACCATCCCACATTAGAATTTAGTCTACCCCCTAAGGTTACTTAGCTTTAGTGCAACTCTTTCATATCCTAGCACCATTGGTAAAACTTTAATTTGTAATAGTCTGGAAAGCAATGAAGTAAGATACCATGGAATTGCGGAAATTTTTATATGGGACAATCTGGAAAGGCACTGGATAAACGCATTTTGAATCATAAATATAACATAAAAAAAAAAAAACACAAGTAAAGCCTTATGTGTTCGGAGCAGTATGTGTAATTTACCAACTGACTGGCTCAGGTCAAAGGTTTTATTTAAGAGCACCTGTTTTAATGAAAGAAATTTGATAGAGACAGCTTGCATTGTTCACAGCAAAGAAAAAAACTATTAGTTTATCGCCTGGTTTATGTAAATTAGATCCTTTTATGTTACATGTTATGAGACGTCAGTACAAATTGGATAATGTTAACCATTAACTATCATGTAATATACGTTTGTTAATATGTACTGTACTTAGTGTAATGCTGTTTCAAATAGACATACGAGTATTACCACATTTGATATTATGGTAATTTTCAAATGTTCAAATGCTATTCTAATTTCATTGTATTCTTTTACTGTTGTATGTTTTTAGTTAAAACTGCTAGCCGTCGGTAACGGTATTTCATATGTTTAAGATTTTAGGCCTTTCTTGGCTACATGCATTGTAAAAAAATTTTCTTTCCTTAATAAACGCTCCAAGAAGAGGTCCATTGGAGGACAAAACTGTTGGGCATATCCTAACCAAAACATCTTTCATTTTCATATATATATATATATATATATATATATATATATATATATATATATATATATATATATATATATATATATATATATATTTCTACGAATGTCCGGGGTCACTTACTTGATTCTGGGCGGCAACGGATGAACGCAGGGAGTTCCTTTTATTTATTACACATCTGACTCAATATTAGGACAATTCGTAGACAAAACAAGGGAAATCTATGGCTTAAGGCCTTCTATATGTGAGGAAAAATTACATAAACTCAAGGGTTCTCTTAACTAATTATATTTACATAACAAACACAGATCAGAAGAATGACGAATTACTGGGCAATTAATAATACGGGCCTGCTAAAATAATGAATCCTACACTGAATAAATAGTCTACTCCGACGATGTCTTCATAACAGGAACATCGCAGTGGGGGATAGAAGGGGGACTGCACAGGGATGGAGACGAGAGATTCCATAGTCGGGGCCTATATGCAAAATATGCAAGACGGTTACTTGCAATAATAATAAGACGCTCAAAGGAAAACCAAGGAATGCACAGATGGTGCCAAATAACTCAGTTCGACACTAATGCATAATTACATTAACACTGAATGCTCCAGCACAGATTGCTGATGGTGATCGCACAATGGAATATACGTGGAAACAGGAAGAGAAATAACAGGAATCGTGACTGACTAAGAACCTTATTCTGGCACAATACCTTTGTCAAGATGGCGGTGTCCTCGTCGATAAGGTGCTGGCGACGGAGGAGGGAATTATAGTGCCACTACAAAGTATACTGGTTTGAGCCCAGGGGTCGAACACTTGGGAGGTTCAGAGGACAGGCAAGGTAAGGACGTCTGTCCTTGGGTTCTGAGCATCCTCTCGATTTCTGTTGCAGCTTCTATAAATAACCTTCGGGGATTGCGCTGTGGCGTCTGGCTAGGTGGCGCAAAGGTCAATCTTCATCACATTTTCTATAATGACGACCGCATGGCGTCAGTTAACCCACGTGGAGGGTTCCGAATGGGGGGGAGGCAACTTTCTCTTTTTGGCTGCTCCCTTGCCAGTCAGCTGGAATTACGCCTGAAAGCAGTCACTTTGAACAGAGAGTGAGGGGTTAGGCTTAACCATTTTGGGGAATGAAGGAGAAAGTTTATGAAGGCGCGAGTGGAAACCCACAGTTCTTGTAATAAGTAAACTGAAATTAATTTTTATTTTTCTTCAATTATGTTGCAAATGTAAAAACGGGTAAGGTTGCG